>NW_010329446.1:0-33908 GCF_000700745.2 Antrostomus carolinensis | reverse complement strand
GGCCCGGAGCGCTGCTGGCGGCCGCTTCTCTGCCCTTAGGTGCTCGGGGGGAACGGGGGACCTGGCACGTTCGGGGCGCTGTTCCCAACCGGCTCCGTCTCGAAGGGCTGGGAGGCTGCGTGGTGTGAAACAGGGAACGTAGAGGAAAATACATTTCCTATCAGCTTAAACACTTCTCATTTGGATTTAGTACTGTGCTTGGGTAATTAAAGGGGGAAATAAGGGGTTTTTTTTAACTCTCCTGAATGAGGAAAGCTTTGTCTGAAGGTTTGATGCTGGTTTAAATGTTGGACAATCCTCTTGTGAACCTGTGTGGGTGGTGTTGTTTACTCATTTGATTTTTTTTTTTGCAATGAGTCGTGACTGTGTTTTCTTTTTCCTCATTAGATGAACACTTAGATAATTCCCACCACTGTCTCCAGCTGATTTAAGTCATACCTAGTCTGAACTCATTCACTCTCAGATCTGGAGATCTTCCTTAGTTATTGTGAAAGTTTTAAAGGCTTTACTCTAAATTCTTCCTAGATAGACATGATAGAAGCTTCATACTGCAGTTGCAGCCCTTTCTGTTTGGTTTTTTTTTTTTTTTAAATTTTGTTTTATTGGTTTGTTTGTTTATTTTTTGTCTTTTCATCTTTCCTGTGATGTGTACATTGAGCTGTTTGTATTTTTCAGCTACATGTGAATTGCATCCAAAAGAGGCAGCCTGAAAGCTTTACTTAACCTTGATAGAGTGTTGTAAGTGAACAGGATGAAGGAACTGGATTGCAGCAAGGGATTTGTGTTATTTTCTTAGGAAAAAAGCATTAGCTTTCATCTGGTTCCTTGATCCTGTTCTCTACATCCACGCAAGCGCTTCTGTGGCCATGAGGGAAGGCGTCTGGGAAAGCAGCAGATGATCTCCTGGTAGTGGTGGTGTAGGAGAAACGGGCATCCGGAGTGTCCCTTTGGTGTCAGTGATGCTAGCTGCAGCGTTAGCTGGAGTTCAAAAGGTAACAGCCACATTTAGACAAGGCTGTGCAGCTTTAAAATTATGTTTCTATCTTCTGTTCCAGTGAAGATCAAAGGACAAGTGGTCTTGAGGATCTTCTGCTTTCAAGCTCCTCCAGAGCCACTTCCAGCAGAGGACAGCATGTTTCAGTTTGCTCTGCTGCTTTGGTTCTCAGTATTTTGGAGGGTTTTTTTTGTAGCTGAGCTTTGCTTGAGAAAGTTAGTCATGTTTTGTGCTTTACTAGGTCCAGCTGCTGACACCGTGTTTGGGTTTCATGTCCTTGTCTTGCTTTCCTTCTTTCTTCCCAGCTGCACAAGGACTATCTCTGCTTCCCTCAGCTCTTGTTTGCGCTTCTCTGACAAGTGTTTTGCTGGAGACCACATCTGTAGTCTGGATCCGTGTGGCTCTGTGTTGAGCCAGCTGGGTATCTCTGCAGGGTGTTTACCAGGAGAGGGCTATGCAGACCCACCCAGACTGACCTTACCTGGACCCAGCAAAGCCTGTTAGTCCTTCCTTCACCTTCCCAGCAAAGGTTGTCTCTGTGGCTGGGCAGCACTGGTTTAAAGTGTATGTGGGTGAGGGTGAAGTTGAAGTCACTGTCTGAGTAGGATCTCTGAATTTCTTTGGTTTTGTTGTAATTAAGGACTCTCCACCTTGATGTGGTTCAAGCGGGTCACTTTTCCTCTATATCCTTTCAGTAACCCCTTTAAGGCCGTGTTTTTATCATTATTTCCATATGAGGTTACAAAGGCTTCATACTGGAAGTTGTTTCTTAGTAATGGTTAATAAATTCTCATAATAACTGATCTTAAAGTTGGAAATTCAGATGAGGCACCTGTGAATGAAATATGAGAGGAAAAAGTGGAGGTAATTGACATTTGTTCTTTCATAAATTCACCATGTTTCAGGCGTGGGAGGAATGTCCAACTAGTTTTCAAATCAAATGAGCTACATAAGTTTCTGATGAAGATTTACCCTTCTTAGGTGATTTATTCTGATAGTTTGCTGTTCTTACTATTGAAAATACTTATCCTAATTTCTAATCTAAATTTATTTGCTGTAATTTAAGCATTTAAGAGTTCTAACATGCATTTTTTACACCTTGTGAGCTCTTTATTACACCTCTTCTGCAGGAATGTGTCACATGTTTTGGAGGCTTTCTCTTTGGTGTTTTCCACACTTAATAAATCCCATTCCTTCAGCCTCCTCTCTTCAGTGATTTTTTTAAATTGTTTTTTTTATATATATACATCTATGGGCTGTTCTCACTGCTTTTCTTGAGGCTTTTTCCACTTGGTTTGCATTTTTCTGTAGTACTGGAACTGCACACGGTGCTGCATCTGAGTCCTTAGTACAACAGGCAGAGTCAAAATTATTTCAAGTGCTTTTCATGAGATACTTGTGTTTCTTGCATCTCAGTAGGATGATGAGTAGTACAACAGGCAGAGTCAAAATTATTTCAAGCGCTTTTCATGAGATACTTGTGTTTCTTACATCTCAGTAGGATGATGAGTCTTTGTTGTTTTTTGGGTTGGTCACATGTTTTGGAGGCTTTCTCTTTGGTGTTTTCCACACTTAATAAATCCCATTCCTTCAGCCTCCTCTCTTCAGTGATTTTTTTAAATTGTTTTTTTTATATATATACATCTATGGGCTGTTCTCACTGCTTTTCTTGAGGCTTTTTCCACTTGGTTTGCATTTTTCTGTAGTACTGGAACTGCACACGGTGCTGCATCTGAGTCCTTAGTACAACAGGCAGAGTCAAAATTATTTCAAGTGCTTTTCATGAGATACTTGTGTTTCTTGCATCTCAGTAGGATGATGAGTCTTTGTGTTGTTTTTTGGGTTGTTTTTTTTTTTTTTGCAGTGATATATGTGATGTATGTTCATCATAAACCCCAGGTTCTTTAGGACTTGGGCTTGCTTCAAGTGACTTTGGATTCTGAATCCCTCCATCCAACTGCTTGTAACTATCCCAGATTATCCTCTGTTAACTTCAGAAAATGAACTTTCTGCCCTGATATTTTCCCATGTGCAATTTGTGGGGGATTTGCAAAGTTGTTGCTTGTGACCATAAGAAGTCAAACTGAGACAGAGCAAAATATAGAACCATAGAATTGCTTTGGTTGGAGAAGACCTTTAAGATCATTGATTGAGTCCAACTGTGATAGGGAGTTGCCTGCCATAAATTCCTTGCTAAATAGCCTTTCCCTACCCCCAAGTTAATTTTTGTAACAGTGGGGAATGTTAAAAGATTTCTGCCATGTGAAAGGGCTTGCTACCTATTTTCTCTCTGACTGAAATGATAATTTATTTCTGGTATGGCTTTCTAATAATATCTCAGTTCTTCAGTACGTACCATATTTGTTTAGATTATATATATGACTGTTAATTTAAGAGTGCAAAAGCCCAGTTAAACCCAAACTATATTGCCTCTAGTTGCTGTTTTGCTACCTGCATTGTTAGTGTGTCATTGGAGGAAATTATATTCACTTGATATGACAGTTTCTTAAAAAATTGTGTATGGGATCTTACCTGCTTCGTTATCTGAAATATGCAGGAGGTAGGTTGTTTGTTGGATTATTTATTTCAGCATCTTCCCAGCCTGACTGGCCCATGTTTCCCCTCTGTATTCAGTTTTCCTGCTCTGCAGAGGCAGGTGCTTTTGCCTTTCTTCAGGCTGCTGGAACTTAATGCAGAGAGCAGAGCTGATCTTTGATAACTGCTTTTGCCTTTTTTCAAAGGGTAAATACTTTGTCTCCCAGATTTGAAAACCCTGAAGTACTCTTTTAATGCTGTAACCTATAAATATAGTCTATAGGTTTATGGACTGCAAGTCCATAGGTTTATAGAGGCTTATTAAGTTGTCTGTAGAGGCATATTGCCTTTGTCATGCTTTCTGTTTGAAGTTAGCAGATAAATATGCATGGGAATTCAGGGTCTTGACTTTGTTGGCTCGGGAGGTTTGGAGCAATCGCTCTAATGCATTTCCCGGTTCTAGGTTGTGTTCTTGCTCCTCATGCTGCGGTATGAGTTACATTAGCCAGTTAATCCATCAGAGCGGATGAAGATCAATGCAGAAAACACCCCCAGTGCTTTGGCATCATCTGTTAGAGATTTTCCTTCCCGTTGAACAGTGGGTTAATGTGCTCCCACTTTAACTGCTCGCTCTTTCATTGCAGATGTTCTGAAGGAATATTTTCATGTTACCTTCACCGTTGACTCCCAGTAGTTTCTTTCCTAATGCTTTGACCTTTCCTATTTTGTTAACTGTGCTGTTCCCTTAATAAAGAGACCTTCAGTGATTTGACTTGTGCAAAATCTTTTGAATTTCGAATCATTAAAGAGTCTATACTTAGCTGAGATGATTTGTCAGTAAGCTTCAGATCTTTCTCCTGGGTTTCAGATAGCTTGTGGTTTTTCCCTTAATTCTTTATTTTGTGGCTCTCTGTTTTGCCCTTCTGAAGAATTCCGAGAGTTGCCTTCTTATGCCTTCTGTCAGCCAAGCTGTTTTCACTTTCACGTTCTTAACCAGTTCATCCCATTTGATTAGAACGAAACTAGAAGAACTTCCCTTTTATCGTCGGCTTTTTTTTCCCCTTTTTTTTTCTCTTTTTTATTTTGCCTCCTATAAAACAAAGTTAATCTCAGAGTATTTGAGAACTTGTTGGACAATGTGTGTCCTGTTTGTTCCTTTTTTTTTTTTTTGACAGATGCCTGCATTGAAGGTTCCTCTTGCTATGAAGTTCTGTGCCTTGGAGGTTTGGCTGTTCATTTTTCTCTTCTTCCCCACTTAATTAATTTAAAGCTCTCTTATCTGGGGCAGATACTATGTGTTAGAGCACCTGTGTTGGCCTCCTGTCTCTCTTTTACTGTGTCCTTGATCCTGACAGCAGATTCATTCTGGATCCTAGCACCAACGTATGCAGATGGCATTTCTCCTCCTTTGTCCTTTACATACCTTCCTATATCAGTGTGTTTAACCATACCTTAGAACAACTCATAGCAGCTTTCTTGTAACGCTGAGTATTTGCCAGGTTGGTCATTGGGCTCCGGAATGTGTCCGTGTGGCTTGCGGCAGAGCAGGGTCAGGGTGCTGATAAGCACAGCAGTGCTGCGGCGGAGATAAGGCGCGGGCAGATGAGTGTGAGAGGATGAAATCAGACATTGGGTCTCAGCTGTAAACATCCTTCAAGTTGAGCTTCCATTGCAGTTTATTCCAATGGAACCATGCCAAGCCTTACAGTTATGGGAATGGTTTTTTTTTTGGGGGGGGGCTTTATTTCTTAGTATTTTGTTTTCCTTAGTTATTGCTTCTTGACCAGCATTGTCAAAAGTGTAATACTGTATGTTTTTGGCATTAGAGTAATGTTAAATAAGCCTTTTCCACTATAAATCTTCCCTGTCACCAGGAGGGAGGATGATAAATTAGCAGTTAAAAGTTGTTCTAGGATGGGACTTAGTATGGAAATGCTCAGTTCAGGAATAATGAATGTCTTCTAAAATTTATTTTCTTAAGTATAACAGAGGTTCAGATATTTGGCTTTAAAGATACTTTTGTACAGGGGAAAGTGTGTCTAATTATGGAGGAATGCTCGATTAAGTTCTGCAATGCATTAGTTTCTAGGTGCACTGATGGGCTTTGCCTTCTTTTTAAAGTTCACTCTCAAGAATTATATTCAAAAGCCTTTGTGCATGCATGACAATTTTTGATTATTCAGACAATTCCTAATGTCTTTTCTGAGCGTACAGATGCTGGGTGCGTGCTTGCCAATGGAGTAATCCACCTGGCTTCATTTGAGACCATGAATTATCTTTTACTCTGCCTGCTTGGATTTCATGGCCTGTGTTGAGTTTTAGGAGGCAGGTTAAGCATATCCCAGTGATTTACTTACATCAAGAGGAAAGGAAATGCATTCACTGAATGTTAAAAGAATGTTAAGGTTGTTCCTGCAAACAGGACTGGGTAAAGATATTTACTGTTGGCTGTAAACTTGGACCGTATGGTCTCCAAGAATCAGATGTACAAGTCTTAGGTAAAAAAGGTAGTTAATTGGGGCTGCTGGTCCAGTTTTGTCCTGCCACTGCCTGTTATAGGGAGAAGGAGGGAAACTGGTATGTAATGCTCTTTCTTTGGAGTCAGTCCTGCTGCTCCAGCTACCTGAGACCAATCCTGACTTGTAGAGAGAGGAAACGTGGTAATCTGTAGAGCAACAAAGGCACAGAAACCCCCTTTGCTCCCCAGTGTCACACCAGCTTGTGCTGTCTCTGCAGAGTCTTTCCCCTGCTTGATGACATCTCTGGGAGACAGGGGCACAGGTACCAGAGCAGCCTCCACAGCAAACTGGGTTTCAGCTGCTACCAGTCTAGTGGTTTTGGGTTTGTTCATGTACCGCTGCAATCTTAGATGGTAGTTAATGAATTTGCTCTATTGTAAGCTTTTTGAGTCTTTTTCCTGTTTGCAAGATACTTATGGAAAGGTGTCTAGGCTCCTTATTAAAGTTTCTTTTTTTTTTTTTTTAATCTTCTTTTCCCAGAAGGAGATGTGTTTATTTCTCATTTAATTTGTTAATAAGGCTTCAAAATAAAGGCAGAATAACAACGCTTACTGTCTCTAGGCCCAGCTGTGTGTTGCTCAGGGGAGACATCAATTCACCGAGTTGTGTTGTGGGGATTCTGTAATCTGCCCTGCACCCTGTTATGGCTGTTCCAGGGATTCATTAGGGGGTAAGTGCATCCTTCGAGAACTCTTAATTGCAGTGCTAACGGCTGCTAAAATGAAGAAACAGAGGTTTCATTATTTGCTTATTTATTTTAATGTTAAGAGCATTTGGAGTTTTGCGGCTGTCAGATTCCCCAGGAGTTGGAAGTAGGAACATCCCTGGTGAATTTGGGGGAGTGGGGTCTCATGCCAGCGTGTGGGGCTGGAGTCGTTGGAAAAAAGTTTGGAATCTTCTTGTTTAAACTCCTTCCAAGTGAAAGGATGGCTTGGCTTCCTGCTGCATTCTTCTCTGCAGTGTGGTTCAAGAAAATGCCTTTCTTCTAAGATGAGGGGGGGGAAGCCTTGGAGATTGTGGAAAATAACATACAACTGTATTTCAGCCAAGTGAGTTTGAGTGAAGAAGCCTAACTAGAGGTAGGCAGTGAGGATCTGTAACTTTTAACTTGAGCATTTGGGAATTAAGTGCTTAAATTCATATTTGAATTCTATGCAGCAAGCTTTTTTTTTTTTTTTCTAAAGAAAGCTCTTAAATGCAAGATATACAAGGATAGTGAGACTGTATTCAGAGCTGTTGTTTGTAACGTGAAGGTTGGCTGTGATGGGTGTGATTCTTAGGCCACCAGATTTCTAGTCGTACAGAAGCTGAGGTGCAGGCTCATGAGTGCAAATGGTGTGAGTAGTCCTGGTTGAACCATCAAAACATGCATGTGGATGCAGGACTCGTGAGTAGGCAGGAAGCATGAGGAAAAGAGCCATCAGACTGGTACTTACTGGACCTTGTAGGAGGTGATCTGCTAACCTGGCAGAAAAGGAGAAGCTTTTTTGATAGGTTAATGTGGTGGTGTTTGTACAGGATTAGTGATTTAACGTGGCTTGTGAATGGTTTGACAGGCATCAGAGGTGGTGCAAGGCAGTCTGTAGGAACACGTGTCCACAAGTAACATAGGAATACAGCTGAAAGAAAGTCCTTTTTGTGTCAATATTATTTTAGCTTGCACCATTTTGTGAAGCTGCATGCTTGAAAAGCTGGCTTATGCACTGTTCTGTCTCTTAGACTTGGTTTCTTACTACTCTTGCCGTGTCACATCTCAAATTAGATTCCTGAGTGGTAGTTCCTTACTTGTGTGAAAAGCGTCAGTAATCTTGGTGGACTAAAGCAGATTGGAACTACATATAGTTCCAATTGCAGTTGGAATTGGAATATGCAGTTGCATATGTAGTTCCAATAGCAGATTGGAACTACATATAGCTAAAAATCTCAACCAGAACAGGAATTTTGTGTGGTCCTAAAAATGCCTGCTTTGCTTTGGGGAGGTAAGTAATGAAAACTAGGTAATGCATTTCATTCCCAACAATTTACATCTCTGAGAGAATTTTCTTAGTTTTTTCTGGGTGAGTTGGGAGATGCATCAGGGAGGTTTTTACTCGCGTTTTCAGATGTACCATGGGAAGTTATGTTAACTGGTGCTTGTTTGAAATAGTTGCACAATCACAGCCTGTCTGCATCCTCAAAGGAAGAAGCAAAACTACTTTAAAAAAAAAAAAAAACAAGTGGGATGCATTCCCTCAGAAAGAAAGCTTTTTCCTGACTTCTTAGGGAATAAAAATCTAGGTCATCTTTCTTCTTTGTCTTTTTGGAGTTATTCCTGGTTTTATTAATTGGGATTAGATGCTCTCTGGACTCTATTCCATCCCATTTCTCTTCCAAAGTCTCTCCGAGTTAGTCATGGGAGGTGATTAAATCATTGCTGAAATACCCAAGAGGTTATTTCCTTCTGCCATCCAGTTTTGACAGTGAATATTTGCTTTTAAATTTGGCTCTGAATCATGGTCTTAATACTTCTGATGCAGTGGTGCTAATGCTTCAGTTCTATTATTCTTTTGTTTTAAAACTGACAGATTTAGATAATCATGTCTTTTCTCTGTTGAGCTATCAATTGGCATGTCTGCTTAGCAATACTTCTTGTCTGCTTAGCGAAGCTTGCAGAGCTCTACTCTTCATTCTTCCTAAGTTCTTGTCATAAATTTAAATACTTGTTCTGCTCTGAGATGTAACCTTGGCAAAAGGAAAGCTGTTGTTGATATCCTGGATCTTCAGTCAGTCAACTGAAAAGTAAATTGTTTTTCCTTGGTTCTGAAAATTGTCTGGCTACATCTGCAGCTTGGAAAATGGCTACTGGGTTTGGGTGCCCAGCTTGAGGAGTCTTCAAACATGCTTGACCTTTTTTGTTGGGTAAACACTTACCATTATAAGGTTGAAAATGGTAAAACTCCAGCATGGTAGTGGTCCAACACAGATGTGGTGAATCTCTATGGTTAAAATAAGTGCTTCTCAAAAAGAAGGCAAACACAATAACCTTTTAAACAATTTGCTATTTTCTCTAATAGCAAATGGGTTTTTTTCTTTCTTTCAATTGAATCTACTGCATTGTAATTCAAGGCAATAATTCTGCGGGTTTGTGAGGAAGAAAGACTTTTGACTTGCTTCTGTGTGGTTGCATTAACTGCCACATGTTAATAAGCGATATGCATGGGTTTAGTATTTATGAAATTAAGCAAATATATTACTGAGTCATTTTAAAAAGCGTGTCTCAGTAGTTGTAGATTCACTGCAGATCAGATCTGAAAGTGCCACCTTGGAGTACTCGGAAGTTGCATTCATGTGTGTGCTCTTTTGTTTGGGGATTTGGTTGGTTGTTTTTTTCCTTAGGACAATTGAAGGTGAAGTTTGAGGAAAAGCTAGGTCAGCATGTTAAAAAAATGGAATTGAGTACTCCAGTGTCCAGATCTGGTTAGGAAATTAAAAAATAAAATTAAAAAAATCTTCCCTGATAGTAACAAGATATGGGACAGGCAGGATGCTGTGCTGAGCTTGCATTGCGGACACTTAAGTTTCATGTTGCTGGTCCACTCTTTGGTTTAATGATAAGCAGCAAACAGTGGATGTTTCCTCACAGAAAGACCACTCTGGCTGTAACAGAAGTCATAAGTAGTAGTCCTAAGAGTGAACTGAATTTTGTAACGACATCTGCTTGTATTTTCTTTTTTAAAAAATGGTTTGCAAGAATTGTATTTGACAAGACCAGATCTGAGAAAAGAACGTAGCAGGAACTGCTGCTATGTGACAAAATTAGACTTTAATTGTCATAGCGAAGAACATTTTTTGATGCTCTGAAAATTATATTCTAAATTGTTCTTCCTTTGAATGTGACATGTATGGGGGGAAAGAATGTGTAAGGAAACTCTTGCAGGTTTTTTCATGTGGAGTTCAGGTAAGTTCAGATAAGTGAGAACAAGATGCTTCTGCCACAAAGGAACAATGACCAAGTCATCTGGTCTGATAAATATTTTGACTCAAAATTGGGAAGCATGTAGATAATGATTTTTGCTGTTGCCACAGTCCTGCCTCAGTGATTGGCATTAAGGTTAAATTATATGTCTAAGCATTCACAGAATCCTGGGTTTAATGTGAGCATGACAACGTTTAACATTATAGAGGAGGGTAAGTGGTTCTGCTGAGAAATGGGGATGGGGCAGAGTGAGGAACAGTTGTGGTGGGTTTTTTGTTTGATTGTTTTTTTTTTTTTAAGAAGCAATGCTGAGGTCAGACTTCCCCAGCCCTAGGAATGTCCTGCTCCCTAGTTTTTATTAATGCCAAGCAGTGTGTCCAGGCTATCAGTCTTTCTGTCAGGGTGGCAAAGAGGGACTGATGTTCCTAGACAGCAAAAGGCAAGGGAGTGGTTTGGCTAATGCTGACACCTTCAGACTGCTGGGCCAGAATGGGAAGTGGAAGGTCTAACTGGTCAGAAAAGTTTGGCTTTGGGGTTAGATGTATCACAAGAGCTACTGGCAGAACTGAGGTGAAGAAGGAAGACCTCTGGTCCCAGACAAGTACAGGCAGACGAATGTTTTATGTCTTTGTCATCCTTACTTAAAATGCATCCTGTGTTTTCTGTAAAAAATAACAAAAACAAAAATCTTTGTGGGGATTAGGAGCTGAACAATCTGTAGGTGTAATTAATGACAAGATAATCTTTAGTGTGATATACAAATAGCCTTGTATAATTAGAAGAGTTCAGATTCTTCTGGGAGTAGCTGTTTGCAGGCTTAAAAAGACTGTAAAATTTGTCCATACACACCCTGGACGGCGTCAGGAAGGACTGTCGGTGGCAGTTGTGTGGTTTGATAAGCCTGTGACTGATGTGCTGTGAACTGGAGATGGGAGGCTGCCTTTAAATTCCCAAGACCCCCTTGTTCCAGGAAAAAAATGACAAGTTATATTTAGTTTTGGGATATGGTTGTGTTCTGTAAAGGGAGAGAGGGAGGTTAGCAGGACTCAGGGCAATGCCAGGTTGTTGTGATGTTGCTCTGAACATTCAGCTGAGCAGATTTGGAGGAATTGAGGAGCTGGGGAGATACTTGTCTGTTGAGCTTAGTCTAGAATTACTATATTTTATTTCTTTGAACCTTTTTGTTTCCATTCTTGCAACAAAACCTGACCTAAAATTTTGCTAAACAAATCCTTGATTTCTATTCTATTCTATCTGCCTGGTTTTAGGGAAAGGTAACATAGGCCAGAACAGCAGAAGCTGTGTCCATGTGGGCTGTATCTCAATGATGTATGAGTGGAACAGCCCCCTTGGAGGTTTGTTCCTTGGGATGAGATTAGGGAATGCAAACTGCACGGGGTCTGTGTGGGAACCTTTGCTACCAGCTGACAGATTTTGTAAAGAAGCCTTCTCTTTGGCAAGGAATGTGTGACTGGGAAGCATCTCATGGCTCTGGGGAAATTCTGAAATGCTGCAGTGGAGTTGAAAGGAGAGGTTGACTCGAAGTCTTAGTGTGTGGCAGTAAATGAAGCAGCAAAGATGATGAGGGACTTGCTTGGAGAAAGGGGTATGACTACATGAGGACTTGAGAGAAGGAGGGATGACTGTGCTAGAGAAGGATTTAGGACTATGGGAAGACTGATGATGAAAAATGAGCTAAAGAACCATAGAGGAAGATGTGAAGTTCTAGGGGGATGAATGCATGGGGAGCTGGTGGCTATGGAAAGATCAGTGCTTGTGCTTGCAGTGTGCTGAAGGGATGTAGGTGTCCAAATGGAAATTAGCTAGGCAAGGAGTCTGTGCCTGGATCCAAAAGTCTTGGTCAGGAGAAGAAGAAGGAAATCTGCAGAAGGGGGTGGCACTCGGGTGTTTTCCTTCCTGCACAGGGTTACAGCAGCACCCGGGGTGTTTGAGTTGCTTTACAGAGCCCTGGGGTGGAATTGGCCAAGTTCCTGGAGCCCAGTGTTTGGCAGGGGCTCCGGCTGTGCCCACCCGAGTTCCTCGCGGAAGCGCAGGCTGTGTGCAACTGCTGCTGGGAGCAGAGGAAATCCTATATTCCGCTAATGCTAATCACTCTCAAATCAGGAATGTGAAATTTGGGCATGCTTCAAGCATTAATTGTAGTGGCTTAATTTCCTTATCTGGTAATGTGGGGATAACACTACCTCATGGTGGTTTTGAGAAGGTCAGTTGTTTAATGCTGACTCTGCATGCCAAAGAAAACTAGAAGGGGGGAAAAAAAAGTAAATGTGTCGAAGCAGGATTTGAGCAGGGCAGAATAAACAGGGTCAGAGGATAAACTGGCATTGTCTGCCTGCACGTTGGTTGAGCTGTGCCTATGCAGAGGACTGGAAGAGGTGGTAGTCCTAATAAACTGGAAAGAGCAGCCCTGCATCTCGTAATGCCCAGGCTGTATATTGTGCAGCCTTGTTGGAGGAATAACATGACATTGAGGCCTCCACCCCGCTGCCTGGCTTGGCTGACATAAGGTAATGGATGTCGAGATGGATGGGGAGGAGCTGAGTAACCGCCCGATTGCATAAGCCTTTTTTCCAAAGGAAAATGTAAGGTGGCCATAGAATAAATTTATATCACAGTGCGTGACCACAAGAGGGATCAGACCACATGAATTTTCACTTTTGTGTTTTTGATTCTGTGTCCTTTCGTGTAGCTTGGTTATGGGTGTTTTACATATGGAGATTTTAATTGTCTGACTTGCCGATAATTAATACTAGAAATCTAGTTGAATAGTGGGCTTGTGTCTAGTTTGTTGGTTTTGTCACAGGTCTTTTTCTTGGTTTCAGTCTCTGCAGTAAAAACAAGACTGTGTTAGTGTGTGACTTTGATAGTTTTACATTGCTACTTGCAGGAGAAGCTACGTCTTATTGTTTGCTAGGTAAGACATCATTTCCAAAACTCGTTATGTCTTTTTACATGAATATTTAAAAAAAACATATGACTGTGCCATTAAGTAGGTTTAGAACCTGTACAGAGTCTGTATTTTATATGAGCTTAATAATTTGAACCTGATTTCTAGCTTTCTACCAATTCCCCTCTTCTTGAACATCAGTTGTACAATTGGCAAACAAATACAAAACAAATGCTGACTTGAAAGTAATCATACATGGAATATAATGGACCACAATCACTTTCTCTTACACCTAATTAGTCCAACATTTTATTTTAAAATCCATATTTTTTTTTTTAGGGATAGTAGAAAGATGCAAAGTTGCCTGAAGGAGAATTGCCCCAACTTACTTCTTTCTACTTTGTGTCCTTCCTTCACAAATATAGAAGCAGCTATATCATTGAAAATTTAATGAAGCTTTCATCAATATAATGCTGTGCCTCTACATACTCTGAAACGTATTAATATTTAATGAGCTTCTAATTCTAATTTCAGGTAACAGGAACAACTGAATATAACCATAAATCTGATTTGTTTGTGAACAACGTGTCCCATGTCATTTACAATTCGTAAAGTAGTCATTGATGACCAGTGTGGTAAAGCATGGGAAGAGTTGGACATTTGAGAATCAAGCAGCTGCTATTTAAATTGTCTTTTGACTGCATTTGATAGCTTGTTAAAAATGTGTTGTTTCAGACCTGGTTTTTTTTTTTTTCTCTCTCTCATAAAAATCATCCTCAGGGAACAGAAGTAATGACCTTAAAGCAACAAGGTTGTTGTCCAAGTATCATATTAGAGTATTTCTGGTGTTGGGTGGGTTTTTAAAATTATTTTTTATTTTATAATTCATAGCAAACGTAAAGTTAGTTCCTTAGTTAAAAAGTAGAATAGTGGGAAAATACTTTGGATGTGTGGGAGAGCTGGTAATACTGAACAAAATAGAGAACTGTGTATAATTAATTACAGAAGATGGAAATAGTCTAGGAATAACTGTGAAAATATCCTGGTGCACTCTGGACAGTCTCAAACTGAAGATTTCTGTGGAGCATCAAATAATGTCGCACTGCTCGGCTTGGCGGGAAGAAGCAACAAGACTTGTTTTGCTCTTTCTTACTGGGAATAAATCATAATGCTGAAAAGATGGTATTGTTTACCAAATTTTTATGCAATAACAACACCTATGAGTACATAATTACATTTTCAATTAGAATAAGAAAACATTAACACTGAAACATTGTTTTGATCATATGATAATACTTTATTGTTCTGTCTGCATTATTTAATTTATGGTCCTTTTATTGTTTCTCATAATCATAATTGACATTTATCCATTAATATTTAATTTGTGTTTTGGAGGTTAATTGCAGAAAAAGGCCATATATAATGTGATGCCATTGAATATAAAAACATAAAACTTAATAACCAGAAACATTCTCTACTACACATAGTATTGCCTTTGTAATAATACAAAAGGCAATGTAAAGAATGGTATTCACCCCCTTTCTTGTCAGTATGGAATTTTCTATTTTATCTATTAAGAAGTTTTTTAAAAATAAATCTTAATATAGTACCAGGATAAAGCTATACTTTCGCATTGCACATGTTAGTATCCTGATTGCTTTTGACCATTCTTATTTTTTTGCATTAATTTACTGGGAGCATTACACTAAGCAGGGCTAATTGGGGTGTTTTCCCCTCATATATTTTTAATCCAATTTTTTATATACGTTTTAGCAGCCTCACAAATGGAACACTATATGCTAGTAAGCATGCCATGTGGATATTCTGACTGTTTCAGGTATGTGTATCAGCTCCAGAATTTTATGCAGTCCTTAGCAAGACTTCACACTTGACCTTCACGGTCTCCTCTCGGAGCAGACCAGGAGGAGTTGTTGGACTGGCATCTCCTGGGAGGTGCAGCTCTGGAGCCGATGTCTTTAGAGCTGCCAGCGTGCAGCCCTTGAAGTGCCACCACCACAGGCTTGTGGGGACTCTGCGAGAGCGGCGATGGGCAGCCAGGCAGGATGAGGCAGGACTGGTCTGCCCTTTGTCTCCTCCATCAGCTCTGCCCTGCTGGGGTTGGAGCCCTTGCCCAGGGGAAGCTGGGGCAGATACAGTCCTAGCCACAGGCTGGCTTGTAAGCCCTGGTTGTGATGGTTCCCAGTCCCTAGCGCATGTCCCTGCAAGAACACCCACTGGTTTTACCTTCAGATTCTTCCCTGCCTGATTTTTAAGGCTTTTGGAGACTCCTTACTGGAAAAGATCTGGTGTGAGCAAATAAATCTGACATCTCCTGAAGTAGGAAAGTGAACTCACTGTGCCAGTCTGTTCTAGGCATTTCATGCTGGGCAATGTCAGCTGTGTGTCAGTGACAGACACTTCTACTGTGTACTGATGTCTATATTTACTGAGTTTATGCAGGCTAATTAAAAAATAGAAAATTTCTAATTAAAATTCTTGTTTCCCAGCCATTTGGGATGCAGAGCAGTACAACAGCAGAACAGCTGAAAGAACCGTGTTACAAAAGACCAGCTCAGTTCATCAGGTGCTTAAATGCCAGCGTAGCCTCACTCGTGCAAGTAGCCCAGAGAACCAGTGAGACTCCTCATGTGACAATTACTATTTGGACCAAAACCTTACAGTTTATTTTCACTTCTAAAAAATGTACATCAGTTTTTCTGACAGTCGTTTTTGTGTCAAATAGTTTACTTAACACAGACAAACAGTGTATTTAAGATAAGTTGATAGCAGTGGATTTGGAGTTTGTCCTAATGCAGGCACTTTTCATATTTGGCTTGGACTATTTACAGTAGAAGCTGAAGGTAATTGAGGCAGGTGTGGTGGATTTCTTGTTTTTTTTCTTTAAATATTGCCAGTTCAAAGGTCTTAAATGGCTGTCCTTTGTCTTCTCTTGAGTGACATTAGATCTTTTACTTGCTAGTCTTAAGTACTGACTTCTTTCGACTAGAGATTGTAATAAATAAGTGGTGGATTTCTTGTTTTTTTTCTTTAAATACTACCAGTTCAGAGGTCTTAAATGGCTGTCCTTTGTCTTCTCCTGAGTGACATTAGATCTTTTACTTGCCAGTCTTAAGTACTGACTTCTTTCGACTAGGGATTGTAATAAATATACCAGTCCAACTTCATGTCATGATGAGAGAGCGTGTTTGTGAGTGGGTTTTTTTGTGGGGTTTTTTGTTTTGTTTTGTTTTTTGGGGGGAGGGGGGCAATTTTGGTGCAAGTTTGGAGGGACTGCTTTCGTAAAACTCAATTTACTTTCCTAATTTCTGCAGATTTTTCTTTTTCAGGTTATTTAAAAGTAATTGGAGTTTTTTTATCTAGAATTTCTTGAAGTGTGTATAAATTGCACAAAAAGCTACATTCATACATTCTAAGTTTTGAGTTTAGCACCCAGAAGTTAGAAAAAATCATAAAAAAGGATTCCTTGTTCGCTCTTAGCTTGATTCCTCACTATATATTGGTTGCATGCTACTATTGATGTAGAATGCTATTTTTCATCTTGTAGGACCTGTGTTGTACCATATTCAGAGAGTGTTTTCATCAGTTATTTTCTGGACATTGTCAAGCATGTGTAGTGACTAAGAGGATCATTGATACCTTCCTTTTCTGTAGTGCTCAGTATCTCTGGATATAAAACCCCTTTTATACCTTTTATTTCTTCTGTGATAAAAAAGCATTGCTACCTCTTTCTTACTGATGAGAAGAATCATCGTGATTTTACAGGGATCTCTAAATTTCGAACTGTGATATAAGGGGAGTGTTAGAACTTCTTTTCCATCTACCCTTCATCACACAACCTGCTTCCACAGCAAACAAAAATAGCCTTTTGAGAGCCTCGTAATGAAAAGTGTTAAACTTGTGCCAATCCTATAAATAGCTGTCAGGCATTCCAGAAAAGGTTATTTGTGTTAGTTAAGGTGATTATATTTCAGCTTTGCTCTGGAGTCTAGTTTTGGAGTTTTTTAGAGGTTTTATTTTGTATTACAACATTGAGTGCACAGACGACCGGTGATTTGTGCAACCTCATGTTTTGGGCAGGTAATCCACTGGATCATCTCAGTGCTACTGAGCCAGATTACAACTGAAGTTTTGGTCCTGAGGGAAGGGAAACTGAGTATAAAAAGAAAGAGTAGAGTTTCAAAAGGCGTGGGGTTATTGGGGGCATGGGGTTTTTTGCTTTGGATTTTTTTTCTGTTGTGCTTTACTGCCCAGCCTCACACACAGTTGTATCAACACGTCCGAGGGGCAGCAAACCCTGATGCCAGTGCAGGTACAGGGAGGAGATGGGGATTCGCAGCAGCAAGGTCTGTTTTGCCACTATAGAAAACCTGTTGTGTTACTGGCTCCTCTGTGCGTCTTTTCTGTGTCCCCCCGGGACACTTTAACAGCCGTGCCCCTCCTCATGCAGGTTTTATCTGTGCATTTTTAAGCTGAAGCATGAACAGAAGGGTTGCACTTTGCCAAGCACCTGTGATCGTGCCCTTTCAACAGTATTGTTATTGCTTGTGCTCAAAATGTTCCGACTCTTCCTGCGCTCTGCTTCTAGCAAATACCAGCTTTGTGACTGGCCTGCCCTTGTTGGTGTCAAATATTTTTGTGCTTTGTATGTGAAGACATCAGACATCACTAGTTGTGCCTTTTATGTATAAAGGTGACAGGAAGAAAAGATGAGCAGTGGTGTGGTTAACAAAAATAAATTTGCCAGCTACATGTGCATGTTGACTTCCACTTGAGTCTCTGTGGTCACTCCAGCTCATTGAGATGTTCCTTGTGTCACATGCCTGTCCCATCCTTGTGTTCCTACCCTTTTTTTGGCACTGAATGGTGAGCCAGGAGGTGATTCATTTGAAGGTTTTAGAATAGTTATTGGCTGAATTAGCTCCCTGTGCTGCTCCTGGGCAGGAGCGCTGCTGTACAGGCCCTAGGACTTGAATGTAGGGTGGGAAACTGGCAGCCCAGATATCAAAGTAGGATAAGCTATTGTAGGACTAGACTCTACCTTGCAATTATAGTAGCCACGTGTGATGCCAGTAAAAATAATAAGATAAATAAATAAATATATGTTATTAGGTGCTTATTTGCTTCTTTGTTGATAGCTGCAGCACTGTGCCAGGAGACAGACTATCTTGGTAGCATTCCTACAGCATAAAGTGGCCACGTAGGTGTGTGGCAGCCAGGCAGAAAAAACCTTTGATCTCAGATGATCCCACACAATTTCCCCAATACATACTGTGGGAGTTAATATGTTTGTTTTAGTTGACAGCCTGAGCATGCAGAGGCTCCATTTTTCTTTTGCTCAAACACCGTGTAGCTTGGATTTGGATTTGGCTTAAACAAATCGCAAGGAACTGTCTCTTCATGTTATGCAAAGTTTATGTTCCTGAGAGTAAAAGGATCACTTGTGGATTACTGGAAGCGTTGCAATTTGAAAAGAGCTGTGCTGGGGAGGATACAACTTCTTTCTTGAAGTGGGGAGAGTTTTCAGATCTCTTCTCATTCAGATTTTTTCATAGTCCTTTCAAAGCTTGGGCAAGGGGAGTTGGTTTACAGCAGCCTTCTTGCATTGTCACCAGTGTGAGTAAAAAGCTGGTATGAGAGATTACTCGGGAGGATGATCACTGCACAAAATATTGTGCTTTGTAAAAGCGATGGTTTGCATTTTGCATGTTTTTCTTCTCTAAATAAATAAAAGTTAAGATAATACCAAGCAAAATCTATTTGGACAGTAGTGGGAATGACAGTGAAGCAAGTTTGATATTTGATGTATCACAGCTATCATCACCAAGCTGTTTTATCTCTTCTCTCTCTTCCTTTTTTTGTTAAAGCACCGTTCACAGTAGCCAGAAGGTCCTTCATGAGTCCCAACTTACAGTTCTGTGGAAGGAAAGGAAAAATCCTTGAATTAGTTGTAGTCTAAAAAGCAAACAAATTTGAACAGAGAAGGTGAGGATATAGTGGGAACAAGGAAACCACAATTTCCTTCTGACTTAGTTGATACAGTAGATACTTTTGATACTGCAGTTGAGGCATGAGGATCATGCATCAACTCACTCAGTTTTGTGAAGCTTTTTTCAGTGGAGCTGCAGGATGGGACGGGGAGTAACATTGATGTTAGAGCTTCATGGAGTGTAGGTTTAAGCAACTGGGGATTGTATTTGTGGCCCTTAATCTGTATCCTGTTTTTCCCTGCTTGGAGTAGAGTAGGTGGGCTGGTGTTGGGGTGTTTGTGCAGCATCAGAAAGTGATAGCATGTATGCCAGTCATCTCTGTCCTCTGGCTTGGGAAGCCATCCCACAACTTTGGTCTACGGTGTGTGCAGGTGGAGAGAAGGACGAAAGTACTTTGTGTCCCTGGAGTGCTAAACTTGGGGTCTTTTCAAAGGATAACAGATGCCGTACAGGTGAGTCAGCCTTTTTGTGCTGAGGGCCAGGTGCATTTTCGAGCTGGCATGCTAGGACACACTCTGGCATTCATCATGTTTGTAAACACTCCCCAAAGTTGAGGAAGGCTTTTGTCTTGTAACCGGTTTTCCTTAATGCTCTGGGAGTGACTGGCTTGATGCGTTTTCCACTGGTGGCACCAGCAGCTTATGAAATACAGAGGAAGCATTTCTGCTGTGTGACCTTTACAGCAGGGTGATCCTCAAGAAGGACAACCAAGAGTGAATGTCTTAGTATTTTTGATACTTTGCCCAAATACGTACACTTCTGACTCCAGAACAGGGAATGAAAGGCTCTGTCTTGGACCACTCCTTTGGGCAATGCAGTTTTTGTCCTTGTTTTTCTACTGTATGTGAATTCGATGGTTGACAGGTCATTCCTGCAGAACAGGAAAAAGATAACTTTTTTCCAGTGGTGGGAAGATCCTTGCTGGTATTGCCCAGTAGAACACTGCAGAGTTGTAGTCTCTTGTGCTGAGTTTTATGTACAGTGTAGGCTCTCCCTTAGTGTTTGAGTTTTCCTGTAATAATCTATTACTCTTTTATAGCCTTTGTTTTTGAACAAAGACTCAAGAGTATTTGTCTGTAGCAAAGAACAAGTGAAAAGTAGTTCCTGATGAGTTTTCCACAATATTTGGTGTAAGTATGGCCTCACTGCTTGGGCTCCTTGCAGAGGGGAATGTTGGGCAGTCCTAGATGCACGTGGTGTTCCTAGGGAAAGCAAAAACTCCAGTGATACGGGAATTATCCAATACATGTCGTAGGCATTTTCTCAGGTGTCTGGTTCTGTCTTTTGATTTTCTTTTCTCCTTTCTGTGGAGTGTCTCTGTTTGTTTGTTTGTTTGTTTGCTTTCAGTAGGTCTTTGTCTTGAGGGGCCTGATCCTGGAAACAGTAATGAGCAGAGTTTTTGTTTACTGGTGATACCTGTGGCACTGTTCACGTAAGTGTAGGAGCTGAATCCAATACCTCCTTGAAGTCCACCAAATACTGAGGTTTGTTTCCCCTCCTTCCTTGAGACCTCTGTTCCCAGAGGGCCATGAAGCCAGCTTGCCTCTCCAGTAGTAACTGCCTGAAGGATTAGGCCAGATTTTTTTCATAGTAAAGAAGACCTGAACATATCAACATTTTGACATGTTATGTCTGAGAATGGCTAAGCAACAATTTACAACTTATACACACGTTTTGAACTTACCTATGATGAAGTATTGAGTTTTAACATGCCTCTGAAATGGGTATCTTGGGGATGGAAAAAGTGACTTAATTGTATATTGTCAAAACCAAAGAACTTCTTTTGGCATGGCCGTTTACTGGACCATTTAGCTTCACCTGAATCTGGTTTTGCTAAAAGCTGCTGAGCAGCAATCGCACGGGTTTGTCTTTCACTGTCAACTGTTTGCTGTGTAGGTGGGGGTACGATGCAGGTGCTGGTGACACTTTGAGCTGTTTGACTTTGTGCCCAGAGTGAGAATTGCTGCCTAGCTAACAAAACCAAAACATACTATTATCTTGTTAGTGCATTCACATCTTTATGCAATTAAACCCCATTATATTTAAGCTGCCTCTACTATACGCGTTCCCACAGTTTTAACACTTTATCATTTAAAGCCTATGAGAATTTGACTGAGATTTAATTCCACATACACAATCTGGGTAGCAGTTGAGTGTGATTGTATCTCTGTGGTTGAGGGTGGCTGCCCTGAGAAGTGAGTGTTGGAATCAGTGTTGTCAAGGTCTTCAGCAACCAGATAAGGGGGAATGACCAGCAGTAAATATCCCTTTATCGGGGAGAAACACTTTCTTCCATGGGATTACTTTCAGAGAAAAGGTGAAAATTGATCATCTTGGTAATCGGTGGCCTTATATTTACATAAGGGTAGATCAGCAAGGAAGTTCCCTCAGGGTGTTTAACAGTGCTGATTTCTGCACTTCTTAAAGAAAACCCAATGTTTCACAGGTGCCTCAGTTCCATCGTTTGAAAGTTTTGCAGCCAAGTCCTTGGCTAGAAACTATGATATAAATTGCTATTAGAGGTGATATTTGGGGTGGAGTATTTTTTTTTTTTCGAGTAAGCATATACATCTTTAAACCATCTGAGTCATGTATTCTATTTTTTAATACAAAATAGTTTTGAAGACTCAGCGTGTCCTGGTGGTGGTGATATGGCACAAAGCATAAGGTGACATTTAAAAGTCTCCTAAAATGAGGGAAAAGAAGAAAGACTCTTATGTACATTCCTAGGATCACTGAATTCATTTACACATTTATTTCTAATGACCCTGTTAACACCTGTTGGCAAGTTACACAGGGAAGGGCGATGGTTCCAGTTGTGGGGCTGACATCCCCCTGCCCCAGTTAACTAGATCGCTGAGGGAGGGTGGTAATGGTAGGGCAGCTGGTAACCCCAGTACAGACGTGTGTTTCTTTCTGTGTTGGGTTCAGTCATCTTGGGAATGTGTCCTGATCTTTGTGATTTTCATGACTAACTGTAGCATGTTTGGTTTTTTTTACTGAGGAATTTTGTTAGACTGGTTAACTTCATACATTGGATTCACGTCACGCTGGAGTGGCTGTTACCAGACTTGTTTTACGGGGTTTTCCAAGGAAAACACCCAGTATGGTGTTTTCTACTCTAGGTAGGCTGATAGGCTATAAATGCAAAAGGCTGTAGTTGCTTTTCAAATATTTCTGTTGTGCAGTGGCACCATCCATCATGAACCACAGCCTGTGCCAGTAACTGGATTCTTTACAGGGTTTAATTGTTGAGTGTGTGATAGCTGCAATAGCCAGGATGCAATTTTCAGTATCTACAAACAACCCATCTCTTTTTTTTTTTGACCAGTAAGCTTGGCTTACATCCTTTGTGGAAGTAAGCACAGGATGCAATTTTCAGTATCTACAAACAACCATCTCTTCCTTATCTTTGGATCCCTTTTTTTATTTTTGACCAGTCAGCTTGGCTTACATCCTTTGTGGAAGTAAGCGAGGTGATCACTTTTCTGTAGGATCATAATGTTTCTTGGAGAAAATGCTGGTAAACAGTAGAACACCTTATACCTCTATCCAAAATGTTGCATGTGGTTTTAGGGGCTGAAAACAGCTTGGATTGCCCTTTAGATAAAAGTTGCAAAGTTAAGGAAGTGGCTTAAGTTCATGGGGATCTAAGAGCTTTAGAGAGCACTTAGTAAAATTGTATTATAAATAGCAGGAGTGTGGATTTAAATGAAGTAGACTGCCAATCGTAGGTTTTGAAGGTGAGTTGAAGGACTTTATCTTGCAAGG
Source organism: Antrostomus carolinensis (assembly GCF_000700745.2). Lineage (NCBI taxonomy): Eukaryota > Metazoa > Chordata > Aves > Caprimulgiformes > Caprimulgidae > Antrostomus > Antrostomus carolinensis. The sequence continues at coordinate 11,218 of NW_010329446.1, read as the reverse complement.
ATGGACTGTGGCAAAAGGTCTTTCTCTTGCACTTGTGAGTAACAGCAGCTAAACTGAATCAGAGAAGGACCTTAATTTTTTAGATGCCAGTTTTAGCTATAAAGGGTGGGGGAGAGCAAATGCTTATATGGGAAAAGTTGTCTGTGTAAGCATGTGGTGCTTAGGGACGTGGTTTAGTGGTGGACTTGGCAGTTTTAGGTTTACAGTTGGACTTGATGATCTTAAAGGTCTTCTCTAACCAAAATGATTTGAAGATTCTGTGTTACAGAACAGTCATGGTCCTCAGCACGTAAGTAAACACTTATCCAAATGTGTGCAACAGTGCTGAGCTCATGCTTTCAAATCTGAAAAATTCAGATTTCACACAACTGTGCTGAAGACTAGACCCTAAGCCTTGGTGGGAGGAGCCATGTTTGCCCAGGTTATCCCTGTTGGACGTCAATAGAGTTGAGCGCCAGTAATTCATAGGAAGACATAATTCCATAAAATGGTGAGAGTAGATAATTCACCGTCTGGGATCTCCTTAGAGATTAATTTTTGAGTTGAGAGAATTTTATCTTCTGCATATATGCAGTTTGCTTTGGCAAAGAAGATTATAAAGATGGTCAGTGTTAAGTGGGCACCTCCACAGTGTCAGCAATTGAAGGGTTTATTGCTTTCTGAAAAAACGATCTTTTGCTCTTTTGGATTTCTTTACTGGGTCCCCCAATCTGGTGGTCATAATGGAATTTGCTAGTGGCTGTTGCTTCCTCGGAGGCTCCGCAGAATCAAAAATTTATGTGTAAAATAGATGTGTGGTGGGGTTTTTTTTGTTGTTTTTTTGTGGGTGGTGGTGGATGAAGAAGTCCTTTTAATTATTGTGTATACACTCATTATTTGAGTGAGGCTAGGAGCATATAAAAAGGATAAAGTTCTGTGTTCAAAGGCTTTCAGTCTTCCCAGTTATGTGCTCAAGGGTATACTCTCCTGATTTGTTTTAATTTGGCTGCTTTAGTGGCACCAGATAATATCAAGTGTTTATTGTGTGTGATTTATATGAATAAGGAAAATACTATTCACTGTTTTCTCAGACTTGGAACAATGTTCTTTACACATGGCTTTAATACAGCTGTTGTGAGCCTAAATAAATATCAGTTTTGAATATGCGCGCAGATCCTGTATAATTATGGAGCAGTGTGGTGTTTATGAGAACCTGCAGCATTGTTGAATGCTTCTCAGCTGATGTTTGGATAAAACAGATAAGCTCAAATATTGTCTGGAACTGATCATCTGAATCTTGGGCCAGATTTCCATTTCCTTACTTGTTTTCAATGGCTCTTTACTTAATCAGTGGGACTAGGGGGCTATAATGTCACGCTGCCTAAGGCTGTAGCCATGGGTGACGGTGGATTTTGGTTGTCTGCATGATGTTTACAGCCGAAGTAGTTTTTTCATTTAACATTATGCAGAGATAAGAATGAACAAAAATATTCTGCAAAACGAGTAAGTTAGACCAGTTCTACAGAGAGTGGCAGGTGGGGTTTATGCTAAAACATTCAAACATAACTTCTTCCAAGCTGTTTCCACACACAAATAACAAGCCACACACAAATGCCCAATTCTGTGCTCCCAGTTTGGTGTTTATGCATGGGAGGAACTCTACATAATGAAGAACAGATTTGTTCTGTTCAGATATTTATCTGACTTCAAATCATTTGACAGTTTGATCGTGATCAGCTTACCAATGTGGGGAGACAGCTGTGTGTTGTCCTCCCCGTACCCTCCGCAGTCCCTTGTCCCAGTGTCTGCATCCACTGCTGAGTAACGACACCAGGGCGTTCTGTTTTGTGCAGTTTGTGACACAAGTACTGATATAAATACAAACAAAAATGTAATTTATTTTGCTAAAATATTTTTTTTGCTTTTGTTTTTTTGATCCTCCATTAATACATGTTGTCTTGCTTCTTGCTCCCACGTTGTGCAACTGATTCTCCTCATTGTCTCCCTTCCTGACAAATATTGAAAGAATGAATGTGCATCCCAAATTTTCATCATGGTAAAATTGTTTGAAAAGTGCTGCAACTTTGAGAGAACAGTTTGTGTTACCTCTTTGGTGTGGTGAGTCATGTATTTGCTTACTTAGAGTCCTGTTTGATCACCTGTGGAGCTACCTTCACTGTGTTTTTATTCCCTACCATCGGTAGAAAACGATCGAGATGCCAGCATAGCTAATGAAGGTCTGACACATCCTCCTTATTTTTATTTAATACCTTCCTCTAAAAGCAGTTGCACTGAATGTGACCTTACAATTTAACTTCAATAAATTTGCATAGTGTTCACCAATTGGTTTCATATACTCAAGTACTAATTCCTGTTTATTTTTAAGCTTAAGGAAAAAGTGGGGGTTTTTTTTAATTATTGAATTTACAATGCAAAAAAATGTTCTCTACCAGGCTTTAAGTAGGTCAGGATCTCTGCCACCCTTAACAAGGAAATTGCAATCTGACCCGCTCAATGGCCAGCGTGGGATGGGGGGGAAGGAGGTTTTGGTGTATTTTTCCTTTCTTTTTTAATAAGTCAAAACATATTTTTGAGATTTTTCACTAGCTACACATTGCATATTGTAGGGTATTTCAAGACATCCCTGAAATATTTATCGTGCTGTGTCCCACCAAGAATGTAATCTTAAGGTCTCCACTGTTTATGAAGCACAGTCTATATTTTATCTCATGCTGAGATGAGATGTGATAATGGTTGTTTAGGGATTATGTGAAAATGGAGTGAGGAATGACCCTTAAAAATTGGTGGGAAGTAGGAGATTCCCAAATGAGACGATGGGGAAGCTGTTTGAATTGCTACTGTTGGGATTTTCTAATTAATATCTCTTTTGCACTTACACCAGGGAAAATGAAAATTGGTGAAATAAAGAAGCTTTTTCAAGAAAATGCAATAAAATCTGTTGGGTTACGGGAACAAAAACTAAACCTGTAACTCCAGTAACTTGCCTTTATTAGTGTTGTGGTTTCAGACTGCAGCCCCAGAGCTGATAAGGTGCTTGTGAAGCTGAAGATCATTAGTGGATCAAAGGTGCCGGCTCCGGGAAGTGATATGATGCAAATGAGCTTTGAGCACAAGGGCAGCACAGACTCTCCTAAATAAGCAATCAGTTGCAACAAGAGATTTCTTACTTAGTTTGGGTTTATTCTTTATGTCTCCTTTAACTTTTTTAGGTTACAAAACAAGAAGGTTTGTCAAAACCTTAATGCATGGCTCTGTAGAAATGCAGGGAATGACCCTGGGGTCCCTTGCACCCTTGTTTCTGTGTGTGATTATGTTGAAGTGAACTTGTTCAGCAAGCCCTGGGTGGTTTGTTACATTTTTTTTTTAAAATATTATTGTAGTTATCTTGGTGTCAAAGGTATATATTTTTTTTTCCTATGTTTTCAAAAATAGAAAGACACAAAACTTTCACTCTTTGCAAGTGGATTTTTTTTTTGTTTTTAAATGCAAGTTCTTTTTAAAGGATACTTGCCCAGGCTTATTTCTTTAAGAATTAAAGAAAGGATTAAGGCTGTATTTGAATTAAAGATGGCAATAAAATGTTACTGAGTTGGGTTTTTGGTTGTTTTTCTTTCTTCTGATGAGATTTTCTGCAACTTAATGTTAAGAATAATGTAGACTCTGCTCTGTAAGGTATTTAAGGACTGCAGAGAGATCATTCTTCCTTTTCTGACATCCAGCTATTTAAATTGTAGTAGTAAAGACAACAGAGATTTAGCAAGTGTTCTAACTGGTGCTTTAGGGCAGGGATAAAGAATGCCCTAATCAGTTGAAATTCCAGTAGGGAATTGGGATGTGATGTAAAATTACCTACACTGGTCTGGGAAACTGGAGTGTTCTCTTCAACAAAAATACTACTGAGACCTTAGTATTCAAAGGCTACTGGTGCTTTTGGTCTGTCTCAGTGAAAAGGCAGCAGTCTTGGGAAGCAGTTTGTTCCCTAAGGCTGTACCAGACTGATGAAGAGGTGGGAGTGATGATTTGTTGACTAAGGACCACCACCTTTTGCTGCACAGAAGTTGTTCATCTAAATTTGTTTTATTTGTGAGCTAAGGCAGGGTGCAATACAAGGGCCACAGAAGTAAGCATCAACTAATACGTGCTTGCTACCAGAAGATTTTTTTACATACTAGTTGAATATATCCCCATATTCAATGACATATTAAATTACAGGTATTATCTGAAACAAGACAAGCTGAGAATGCTTACTCTCTAGTTTTGTTCTGTGCTATTGTATCAGCTATTAAAGACAAGCAGAATGGTATGATCTTACCTTCTCTTTTTCCACAAGTTAAAAATTTGATCCAAGTGAATCGTAGAATCATAGAATGGTTTGGATTGGAAGGGACCTTAAAGATCATCTAGTTCCAAATCAAATTTGGATTTCTGAGACATATACATATGTCAGACAAAATAAATTAATTGGTTATTGATAGAAGAATATGAGTCTATGTAATTTATGAAAGACTGCTTTGGACTGATAGGAGTGTTTTCTGTTATGAGCAGAAGGAGCAGATGCTAGAACATGTGCCACGCATGTCATCCTTTAAAAAAAAATTTCAGTATTCACAGATGCAGTATTTCAATGTCTTCACCAAAATTAGCTTTTCCCTCTCCTTCCCCCCTCATCCCCCCTCTTTTTTTTTCCCTGGGTTGTTGTCTCGGGGTTTCGTGTCTTCACCAAAATTAGCTTTTCCCTCTCCTCCTCCCCGTCAACCCCCCCCTCCCCTTTTTTTTTCCCTGAGTTGTTGTTTTGGGGTTTCAGAATTTAGAGCACATAGCTAGCACCATAGATAGGAAGGACATAGAGGCACCTTCTTGGTTATCAAATCTAGTTACCTGTTGAAGACAATCAGGTCATCAAATCCTTCTTGGGAGTCTATAAAACTTCATTTTTGTACTGTTACTTCAGTTGGATGTGGTTCCAGACTCTCACTATTGTGGTTGGTGAAAACTACAGTTTCCAGTGTAAAGTTTTATTCTACTGGTTGGATATGTGTGGTTTAGTTTAAGTAACTTTTTCCTCTGATCAGCCAATCTTCCCAATTGTTGCCCTTTTCTGCATTTATAGGGTGAGCTCATCTGTTTTGAATGTGAGTGACCAGAACTGCACATGTAACTTCAGGTCAAGTGTCCTCACGTCCTGCAGGTGATTCTGTTTTTCTGACAGCAGCAGCTCTTCTCATACATCCTTGGGTTGCATGTGCCTTTTTATGACCACGTCAACGGCAGAGGGACCATGAGCTACTATTTCATTGATACAGGGGTGTCTCTTCCCCTCCTTGGTACTCTTTATATTATAAGCACCCAGTGACTTTGTGACTTGTTTCAAATGCATGAATTTGTTTTGTTCAGTTGTGTTGCCTTCTGTTTCTGTTGTGGAAGGACTTGCATGTAAAGTAATCTTGTATGCTATATTTAAAATATTCTGAAATAATGTGTCATGCTTTTTTTTCCTCTTTATTTTAAGCAATTCTGAAAAATACTTATCTTCTGCCTACTACCCCACCTGTTCTTGTATTGATTGTGTTGTAATTGTGCTTTGACTCACCTTTCTAGAGGTGTGTTGATCAAGCTGCTTTTAGGGTACCCTAAAATAATAATGGACACTTTTTGGCTCATATTCTCTCTCCTTATACTTTTGGCTCAAGCTAAAATAGCTGGGTATGCCATAAAAGCTTTGTAAGAGGGAAGGAAGGACAGATTTTAGTAGACAGCACTGAGTGCTGTTGAATTCAGAGCTTGGGAAGAGAAGAACAGCTTTTTATGCTCTCCCATCCAGTGTCTTTCCCTGGTAACTTAGTTCTGGGGTTTTGTTCAGACAGAAGGGACCTTTCTGGAGGTCCCTGATCATGCTGGGCATCTCCACGGGTTTGATTTACTGTGCTTGCTTCCCTCAACACGGGTGAGGAGCCCTCTTCCAGGGGAAGTGTTTCTCCTAGAGCTGAGTTGTCATGCCTCAGATGTTATTACACAGTTGTTTAAAGAGTGTGCTGAATGCTGGGGAGGGTCTGTTATTGCCAGAGTTTTTGAGGGTGTGGTCCTACCTCAGCCAAAGCTGTTCAGAGGTTGCCAGCAGTGGTGCCCTCCTCATCCCTTGCTTTGCAGCCCAGCTGTGCTGGTGCTCATGTCGTGGGCTTGTCGCAGTTGGGATATCTCCCTTTGTCAATACATGGGTGGAAGCTGCCTGAATTGGAACCATTGTTTGTGGGATGCCCTAACCTGTCTGAAGTCTGCAGGAAGTTTGGCTGTTGAACTTGTTGAGACCTGGAGTTCACTTGAGGGTTCTCCTAATTCTGCTTTGAGAGGAGATCTGCAAAGCTGTGTAGGTATGTGTTGGTGTTTATGAAGGTGCCCGCCCTTGCTGCTGGGCACCTAACTGCATTGTCCAGTACTGAACACAGTCCCTGTTCTCCTTATGCTTCAGCTTCCCTGATGATTGAGTCTTAAACATGTCTGGCTTTTGAGACTTTGATGATAGTGGTGTGTTATGCTTGCTTTGCCTGGGATTTTATATTTGGCAACATGCTGCTTCAGCTTCCTCACCCTGGTTGCTCATTCAGCAGTGACCGTGTGGCTGCACAGGTGTTTCTCTGGCCTGCAAGAGAGGACAGCAGAGGAAGGATGTATATGGCAGTGTGAAGGCAGGTCACAGCAGCTTCTTTGGCATTGGTGCTGACTTAACATGTAGAAGTACAGTTTTGGTGTTCCTAGGCTGCAGATATAAACTCAAGGTTGTTAGGACTTTTGCTACTCATGAGAATGGGAGTTGGTGTCCTAACCTTTGAGTTTGGTCATTCATTTCTGACAAATTACATAAAAGGAAACAGTTGATATTCTTGTTATCATAAAACAAGATTTATACAGGAGCTCCCACGTAACATTTTGTCATGGCAGATTGTTATTTGTCTTGCCAAACCAAGCAAGCTTAATGGTAGAGAGGGCAGTTCTTTGTTTCACGTTGCTTTTAGAGCACTGACAGTGTTTTCAGAACTATCCAGGACATGGATGATGCAGTTATTGCTCCAACAGACTGTTTTTTTAGTTGTTTTTAGGTGTGTGTACATACACCCACACTGTCTTTCTGTATTTGAATAGCTTAAGGAAACTGGACTGTGTACTTTTTATGCTTTGAGTAAAATACAAGCCTGTGCTCTTGGCACAAATTTGGCTTGGTTCCTCCCAAAAGCTGGGAGAGATGAGGCAACATATCCAGATCATTCAACAGGTATGTTTGCAAGAGATTGCTGAAGGTTTTGGTTTTTGAGAGAGTTTTAAACACTTGCATGTTTCCCATTGAGACACCAAACCACCGTAGTTTTTATGGAAAACTTTGGTCATATGCCTGATTCTCTTAGTGATGTGTGTCTTGGCAACTTTATCTTCTTACTTTCTGAGATTAGACATGAAATATGGGAGTGTCTTGTGACAAACCCTCAGTAATGTGGTCATGATATACCATCATGCCAAAAATACCTTTAATTTTTTCCCCTTTTACCATATAGCCACATTTCCTTGTCTTGCTTCCACATGCCATTGTTGCACTCTAAAGTGGGTTGAAAGTAAAGAACAGAAGGTAGAAGTCTTGTTTCAGATCAAGTAAAAGATTTGTTGTGACTATTTTGGGTCCCCAAAGCATTTATTTTCTGTTATCTGTGTGTTACGTTTTTTTCCAGTGTAATTTCTTGCATTTGTAGGTGTTTCATAAGACTGAGTAAGTGAATGCTCAAAATATTTGAGTTAGTAAGATCTGTCAGCTCTGGGGGCAGTTCAACCCACACTGTGGTGTAGATTTTCCCATAAGGTAACAAATGGATATGGAAGGAGAAGGGAGCAAAATGTCTTGTATGGAGCTCAGTGTGAGATCTTAAACTTGTTAACGATGAGTATGTTTGTCTTCTGAGACAATGGACAATGTTGAGCTGGATCATGTGTAAAAAAAAGTGCAGTTTCTGCATTTTAGACAGACATGGAAAATTTTGTAATTGTGCCTTAAGTTCAGGTGTGCTGTGGGCAGCTGGTAATCCTGATAGGTATCCAATTTGATGTTTGCTGAGAACCCTGAAAACTTGCAAAGGCTCTTATTCAAAGAGTATAAAGCATAATAAGAGAGTTATTGACATAGTTGAATTATTATTTCAGTGCATGTGTTTGCCCAGTGGACTGGTAATGGATTTGAAGTAGTTGTTCTGGTACGTGGGGTAAATTCTCAGTTGATTTTGGTATGCCTAGTCATTGTGAAAACACTTACTTCTCAAGGCCACACAGCTGCTCTTGAAGTGTCAGCAATTGGCCTGTCAAGTATTGGCCTATCATTTGACCAAACTGACATAGTTGTGCTGTAAGACATGTTTTCTATGATTGTCTGCTTAAATGACGAGGCAGCAGTATCTCATAAAGAACCGCTTTTATTTAAATACCTGTAGAAATATTTTCTCTATACTATGAAGAGTTAACACCATAAAATGTTCCTCTCTATTTTTTTTTTTTTTCCTAGGAAAAAGTAGAAGGCTTATCTGTACTGGTTAAATGTGTTAAGTTTTGCCTTGTTACAAACTCTCTTGTCAGGTCCAAGCCACTTGAAATGGTTTTGTAATGGAGATGTTGAAACACAATGGGTGGTGGAAATGTTTCTGTTTGTTATTAATTGACTCAGTAGGTCTTTTTTTTTTTCTTTTTCCTCCTTAAAATGCCAGTCATGCAAGGCTGTAGTTGAACCACTACCTGGTCTGCTTGCTTTCTGGTGAGTGCAGTTGAGGTGAACTGGTTTGTATATCAGGGTATGTGCATGAGTGTTTGGAAAATGGGGTTAACTGTGGCTGTGTGTCTCCTTGATTTTGGAGATGTTTGGGCTTATTTAACCTCCTCCTTTCTGCAGTATGGAGCACAAGTTGTCTGAGAGAACAAAAATGAAAAAAAAAAAAAAGTGTGTGCATGCATCCTTTTCCCAAAAGATATAGTCTAAAAGAAGGATTGTATGCTCAGAGGTTTGGTAGATGATGCTGAGAATTGACGTAATACAGATACAGGCAGAGTACGGGAGTCTCCTTTTGGTTTTGCTTTGGTTTTTAAAGGAGGGGTTAAGATCAGATCTCCGGAGCCTCAATACTTTTGAAAAAAAATTAAATTTAATAAAGTAATCTCAGAGATTTTGTCTTGCAGCGCATGTGGGCTGAACAGAGGGGAGCTGCAGACAACAAAAGATAGCTTGTCAACGGTGTTTAAAAAATAGAAATTTTCATCTGTTGATGGATAAAGTTGTGATATCTGCCTGAAACCTGAGATGTGTCTTATTGCTATAACAAGCTCTAATCTCTACATGGCGTGTGGGCTGCTTATTTACTATTTGAAGACAGACCCACCGTGGGTTTTTCAGCCGAATAAGGTTTTGAGAGCATTCTGAAGTTGTCTCCTTACAGGGTGAGAACAGCAAAATCCCTATCGGTAGGACTTCACAGAATCTGAACGGAGGAAGAGGGAGAGAGTAATTGGTATCTTTTCACCCAACTCCCTCTTGTATTTGGCAGACAGGCAGGAGATGGCCCAAAACACACAGGCTGCTGCTTCTGCAAGTACTTGATGAATAAGGATTTTTGAAAGTGAAAAGTGAAAAGACTTATTTTTGTCTCCAACTCCCTACTCATCTGGGAGCTACTGATCTCAGAAGCTCCTTTATTCCGAGGCTTTCAGAAGCACTTGCTGTCACTGCAGTCACGCTTCTTTCTCTTTCTTCAGCTTTTGGTTCCTAACCTATAACATGGGGGAAAAAATAACTTTTGCTCCATTCCCAGAACTTTTTGGATCACAGAGATCATCAATGCTGCAGACTCTAGGAAGAACTTGCCTTCTATCAGCTTAGAAAATAAACCTGCAATAGCAAAAAGCAAATGGATGAACTCTTGGCTACGTAGCAGAAAGCACTGTGGGTTATGAGGACTTGCTAAATGTACTGAAGGTTACAAAACAAACAGGTTTGACAGCTGCACACTCCACATAGGGCTGTCCTTGCCTCAGTTCAAGAATCTCTGTACAAGAACAGAAAATTGTCTAACCCAAGCTAAGCACAAAGCCTGTGAATGTTTCTAGAGGCATCTTTGATTTAAAAATCTAGATGTCTTTCTGTAAGCTTTCTTATGTATGTTTTCCATTGGTGTTTAATGTTCCCTTGCCATAAATCAAGAGTCATTCCATTTCTGTAAGTAAATTTCTCTCTGACATCAGAATTGAGGAACAAGTGAAAACACATCTTTTTTTTTTTTTTAGTGATTCTTTCCGTTCCATTTTTTCGTGGTTCAGGTCTTGGCTATATATTGAAGGCTGTATTATTATTTTATAATCTAAACTGCTTTTTTACATAGTGGAGAGGATAATTTTTTTGTGTATTACTTTAAGTAACAAAAACATCTTGGTTATAAAAGCTGAAGAAGAGGGGCTTAGAGATTCTAAATATTTGATACTGTTTACTAAGTATATCTACTAAAAATAGCCTTTGTAAAGAAGGGTAGTAGCTTGTTCTGTAATATTCCTAGTCACCAGCAAAAGCTATAAAGATTTTTGTTCTAATTAAAATGATTAATGGCTGCATATCTGAAGTCCTGCAAATTTTTCTATGCTCTGCAGAATCTAAAAATTTTAAAAGAAAGAATATCTTGTACTCGTACTTGTGAAAATAGCTCTTCCTTTATTCTGTTTGCTCTCCTGCCAGCCAAGCTAGAAAATTAGCAGCACCATCGAGCTGTGCTAATCTTGTGAGCCATTTTCATCCATTCAGTGTCCAAGAGGCTTGATTCCGTATCTGCCATCGTCCCTCTGTGAAGTGTGTGTGTGCATGTGTGGGGAATGCAGGATTAGGCACCATTCTTGTGTCTTTTGAAGACACTTTGTCCAAAAGAAACACTCAGTTCTAGTAAATGTAATTTAGTTGATAAATACCTAACAATTTTCTGGAGAGGAGCCTCTGCTTGTTTTCTGCAACGTACCAAAAGCGTTTTTAGTACGATCCCGAATCCTTGAACGCTGACATGAGGACATGTAGTGCTAATTGTGCATTGATGGTGCCAGACCATCTTGATGCTTTATTATTTGCTTTCCTCAAAAATGTGGCATCGTTCTAGACTGCTTAGAGGCTGAGGCATTGAAGTGCTGAGGCCTGAGCAGCAGGCTTCAAACCAAAGCTGAC
>NW_010329445.1:63846-69013 GCF_000700745.2 Antrostomus carolinensis | reverse complement strand
CCTTTTCCCTTCACGACTGCCTCCCAAGGGACATTGCCAACCAGACTTCTGAACAACCCAACTGCCCTCCAAAAGTCCAAGGTGGCAGTCCTGCTGACCCCTCTCCTGACTTCCCCAACAACAGAAAACTCTATCATCTTATGATCCCTGTGCCCAAGATGGCTTCCAACCACCACTTCGCCCACCAGTCCTTCCCTGTTAGTGAATAACAGGTCCAGTGGGACACCTACCCTGGTCTGTTCCCTCACCAGCTGTGTCAGGAAGTTGTCTTCTACACAGTCCAGAACCTCCAAGACTGTCTCCTCTCTGCTGTGTTGTATTTCCAACAGACATCTGGCAAGTTGAAGTCCCCCACAAGAACAAGGGCCAGTGATCCTGAGACATCCCCTAGCTGCTTATAGAATATTTCATCTGCCTCCTCATCTGGGTTGGGTGGTCTATAGCAGACCCCCACCGTGATATCTGCCTTGCTGGTCTTCTCCCTTATTCTTACCCACAGACACTCGACCCTATCATCACCATCATTAACCTCCAGGCAATCAAAACATTTGACAGAAAGGGCTACCCCACCTCCTCTTCTTCCTTGTCTATCCCTTTGGAAGAGTTTGTAGCTGTCCATCGCAGCACTCCAGTCATGTGAGGCATCCCACCACATTTCTGTGATGGCTGCTATATCATAGTTTTCCTGCTGCATGATGGCTACCAGCTCCTCCTGTTTGTTGCCTATGCTGTGTGCATTCATGTAGATACACTTCAGCTGGGCTGCTGGTCCCATCACCCTACTAGAGGGGGAAGCCCTAATTCCCTCCGGGTGATTCTTGGGAGCCTCTGTGGTTCCTGCCTCATCAAAACACCTTGTTTCTCTGCTTCCGTCTGGATTCCTGCCTCTTACATCCTCTGGGACAGCAGACTTAAGACCCCGCTATCTCAGAATCCCTCAAACACTCGTGTGCTGCTCCTAGCCTTGCCTCCATTGAGGCTGGCTTTATCCCCTTCCCCCTTCAAATCTAGTTTAAAGCCCTGTCAATGAACCCTGCTAACTCCTGAGCCAGGGTCATTTTCCCCCTACGAGACAGGTGCAGGCCTGGTGTCCTGTACACTCACCCATGCTCAGAGAACGCAAAATTATTCTGGAGGCACCAGTCTCTGAGCCAGGCATTGATTTGCTGGCTTTTCCTGTCTCCTCCCTCGTCATGCTCTGTGACTGGAAGGACAGAGGAAAACACCACCTGTGCTCCTGACCCCTTAACCAGTTGTCTTAAGGCCCTGTAGTCCCTCTTGATTGCCCTCAGGCTTCTTGTTGTCACTTCATCACTCTCCACCTGAAATATCAATAGTGGATAACAATCCGATGGCTTCACCAGGGTGGGGAGCTTTCTTGTGGCATCTTTGACCCGGGCTCCAGGGAGGCAGCAGACTTCCCTAAGAAGTGGGTTTGGTCAACAATTATTGCACATAATTGTTTTTAATCAAAATCAAACCTGTTAGGCTCCAAGATCACCACACAGCCACATTCACCTAAAGCAGGCAGCTTATAAAAAATAATTTATTTCTTTTCATTAAATTCCTTGTATGTTGAAACTGTGTTTAAACTGAACAATCTGTACTGTGCACTAAAGGTGCCATTTCAGAGATGGAACAGCTCACATTAGCTGGCAGTGAGGTACAAACACACACCAAGGGCCTGTTTGCAGCCCAACAGCAACATGAGCCTGCTTCTCTCACCTTTGGTGGAAATCTGCTTCTCCTGCAACTCTTCTCATAATGACAAGTAGATGGCACTGGGAGTGATATTTCATAGCATCATAGGATGTTTTGGGTTGGAAGAGACCTTCACAGATCACCTCATCCAACCCCCCATGGGCAGGGACATCTACTAGATCAGATGGTCAAAGCTCTGCCAGCTTGGTCTCGAACATTTCCAGTGGTGGGGCATCCACAGCTTCTCTGGGCAACCTGTTCCAGCGTCTAACTGCCTTCATAATAAATAATTTCTTCCTTTAATCCAACCTAAATCTACCCTCTTTGAGTTTAAAACCATTGCTGCTGTCCTGTCACTACAGACCTTGCTAAAAAGTCTCTCTTAATCTTTCTTACAAGCCCCCTTTAAGTATTGAAAGACTGCAATAAGGTCTCCCTGGAGCCTTTCAGTGCTACACTCTGAAAACAATCTTTCACCAGCTGTTCAATATATTTTAAGGTGATTTCCCACCATCCAAACACCGTAAAACAAGGGCCCAGATGCTTGAAAATGCATTTGTCATAATGACTGGTACTTTAAATGAAAATTAGTATTGTCCTAAATTACAATAAATATAGAAGTTTGCAGGTGGTGAAAACAATATCAAGGCAGGGGAAACTCATCCTTGTTTGGAGCAAACATCCCCACAGCATGGGCCTGTGGCAGCAGTCAGCACCAGATGTTTGGGGAAGAATAGTGATGCTCTCTTCCCTCGCCTCCTGCTGTTGGCAGCCTAAGGGCTTCCTCAGCCACAGGCTGGTCTTCTGTCTTATAGCCAGTGGTGGACCAGTCCTCCATGGGTACTTTCTTGGACTCGTACTTCTGATTACACAAACTCACATGTCTGCAATTTAATTAAGTTTTTTAGAAAAATGATTCCTTCTGTTTTAAATCTTTCCCTCTGGCTCTCCTGTTGTAAGAGATGACAGAAATTTACTTTATTCACTAATTTCATATCGTTTGTGGGTTCCAGGTTGCTGTTCCCTCTCCGTCAGGAGCAGTATGATGTATACACTTCTTTTGTGATACTTTTGTGGTGATACTCATTTTAATTAGGTAAAGAGCCTTAGCCCATTAATCTGTCCTTATAAATAAACAGCTTTGATCATTATGAGGACCTTTACTAATTCCTCTATATCCTTCCAGAGATGGAGAAAACCTCAGTTTCCTGCAGTATTCAAGATATGTATGCACTCTTCTACCATTCTTCTGTATTTTCATTTTTGTTCTTAATATTTGAATACTTTTCTAACCAGTTTTGAACACTGAGCTAGTATTTTTCAGGGCAATGGAGATGGGTCTGATGACTTCAGCATCTCTTTCATGAACAAGAACAGAGGGTACCACTGTGACTGTATACTTAGTTATTTTTTTTTGTGCACATTACCTAACATTTATCCACAAGTACTTTTCTGCAATTTTGCACCCAGTCTTTAGTCTCACATGAGAGTTTTTTTGCAGCTCTTCGCAGTCAGTAATCCTGAATTACTCTATGTCAACCAGCAAACTTTATCACTAGCCTATTTATTCCATTTGTAGTTATAAATTACATAGGAATCTGTTGAACAGTGGCCTTTATATAGGTGCCATACACCTACACTAAGAATTCAACATTGAGCCTTTCAGCACTTTCCACACTTCTCTGCTAGTATTTTACTCTTCTGGCTTTCCTTTTCAGTTTTGCTTAGGAGTTTCTTCCTTTTTGGTAATAAACTTTTATGCGGTGGATTTTTTACAGCATTTTTGTTCCAGCAGGAAATTCGATTACGGTCACATTACAGGCAGTGAGATAATGTGGTTCTTGCACAATTACTTATTGATGTGGGCCTGATGCACCAGTTCAGACTAATAAGAGTTGTTTCCCTTTTGTGGGTTCTCAGATCAATCTTTCTAAGAGGCTTCATGCCCCTGTGTATCATTTACACAACCTACATATGGATAATTGCAGTTTCTAAATATTGTGTTTTCTGCCCTCACAGCCTTCACAATCTCTCTTAATAATCTGTGGTCATTTTCCCCAAGTTTATCAGGGAGTTACTGATTCAGCCTTATCATTACACTGCTCTCCTCTGTAGCTGTCTACCTATTATCTTTTCTTCCAGAAATTTAGCCTCATGCTTTTTTCCACAGGAGACTATTCAGAGCTTTTTAGCCATTATGCAACCCTTGTAAGAAAAGCTAGGAAAACCCCTTAAATTCACTACGAAAAGGTCTTTAATGAACATTATATCATTATCATACTAACCAACATCATGCCGTGGTGATGAGGACAAGTAGGACCAAATTCAATTTTTAACATCCAAAGAAGCTATTGTGAAAAAGAAATCTATGCACAAAAATATTTATTTGGGGTAAGCACAGGTGCTTGTCCAAAACCCCTGACAGCTCTTTGAAGCAGCAAGTCTTTGCTTCATGGATTAACAGTTGTTAGAAATCAAGAATTCCTTTTCATTTTGGCCATACATTCCCCTGGTGTACCTAAAAGTCAATCCAAATTAATTTTGTGCCATGTACTGCTCATTCCCACCACTTTTGTTTAAATTGAAGACTGAAAGATTTTCTATAACTGAAACATACATAATACAATTTTAGATTTCAAAGGGAGGGACTGGGGAGGAAAGGAGGACATTTCAAAGATTCTTCTCTTCTTCATTTCGTAAGAATATAATTAATTGCTCCTTCTTTTAATTTAATACTGTGACTAATCCTACTAAGAGGGATTATTTAGAACAAGCAGACAATGCAAGATACATTTTTGTGTCATTCAGCTGTCTTCAGAGAACAAAACTGAAAGCATCAACAACTTTGTCTGAATTTTTTTTTAGAAGTCATTTTCATTCATTTCAAAATGAATATTTTAGGTCAGTGATTCAATTTAAGCCCTGTTAAATGGCAAAAAGAAATCTGTGTAATCAGAAATTGCTTTTCTCTGTCAAATTTCTTTAGAGAAGTTAAATCCCTTCAGAGACATTTGGAAAGTATTTAAGGATCACAGAATCCTTATCTCAGAGACTCTTTTGTGTATACTGAATATATACTTCAGATGTCATTTTATGTCTGTCAGCTCTAACAATGGGAACAATTGGAACATATATAGAAGACATGATTCTAAGTTAAATATTATTTTATTCTCTTCATTATGGTGGTATCAAAAATAAAAAAGGGAGGAAAAATACTAATATACCAAAGAATTATTTAAAATAATTACTGAGTAAACATCAAACATTGTTTCTATTAAAAACTTTTTCCTATTAAAAATATAACTCACTAATTACTTAGGTTGGAAAATTTGTTCCTTCTTTTTTTTCCCCACATTTATGGTTAGCATTAGCAAATGAGGATGCTGACTTTATAAAAATCATTATAATTATGAAATTTAATTAACTTATTAAAGCCTTGATTCAGGAATATAATTATATCTTTAAT
>NW_010329445.1:0-63810 GCF_000700745.2 Antrostomus carolinensis | reverse complement strand
CAGCAGGATTACTTTTGCATTTATGTTAAAGACAATTCTGAAATGCTTGTTACGGCAGCATAGAAGTAGGAACACTTATAGCTAAAACCAGCAAAAGAAGGTAATAAAATGAGGTCAGGTGGAGTAGTTCTCATCAAGCCGTTCCCCTCCCTTGCTTTGTGCCATCCCCAAGGCCCTTGCTCTGAACCTGAATTACTTTTCCTCTCTTCCCACCTAGAGCAACAGGGCTTTACCTGGAGCTGCTGCCCCAGTCTCACCTGCTGCAGTACCTCTGGGTGTCAGGGACCAGTCTGAGAACCCTGGGTTCAAGCCTGGTTTGACACAGGTTCTGGATTTCTGAGAGGCAAATAAAGGTGCATCCACACCAAGCAATCAGATATGTGAAAGAAATTTAGTTATTGAACAAGGAACAAGGTTGTGTGTATTGTAACAAGGAACAAGCTGTTATGTATTGTAACATTTAAGAAAGGTGTAAGAACAGAAAAGCCAGAAAGAGAGGAGAAAGAAGGAAGTCACACCACCCTGGGTTCCAGCGACGAGCAAGGAAGATTCTTCTTGTATTCTTTCCTGCGGGTGATGGATTTGTCTTCTTTTCTTCTGCTCATGGATCCAGGATGGTGGGAGAAACCCCACTGATGGCCAAGGCTGTTGCCTTTTATTTGCTTTGGTTCTTAAGGGCCTTCCCATTGGGTGGAGGTGACTAGTATATGCATGCATGCCTAGTCCACAAGGGTCTGGAAATAGGCTTGGAGGTCCCTGGTGATTGACAGACCTCATAAAAGTTCTCTTTTGTCATTTATTGCACAATAATCTCCTTCAGGCCATCACCATCAGTGGTCATCAGGGTGGAGATTGGAGTTTGGAAATAGGAAAATACTCTACACTCCAGCAGAGCTTGTTCCTTCTCAGCAATTCCCCTTCTGCCTAGGTGTCCCTTTTCATTCTTCCTATCAGTCCCCTTGGTCATCAGAGTGGGAGGGTCAGTACAGAAGCCTGCCTTTGTTTGCCTATATGCCTTGTTCAAGGCATGTTTTTAACAAACTTTACCAGTCTCTTACACTGGGGTTCACCTGGTGGGATCTCAGAGCTGGCTCCATCTGCTCTCAAGCACCATTTAATCTTGTTTATACACTTTACATTAGTAGTCACTGCATAGAGAGGAAACAATGCAGGCAGCTGCTGTCTTACCTTCCTTCCCTGGTGTGCTCCTACATGCTGGCCTATAGGATTAGGCTCTCCTTCCACCTCCTTTGGGCTTTTTCGCTGCAGGTTCCAAGGGATGGTGGTTGTGGTGGTTTTCTCCACCACCCAACACAGCAAGAGTTGGAGGACTGGGGTACACCCCTGCATATTGGAAATACTGGTTTTAAACCCCTCTGGCTGGGCAAGAAGGTGAATTGAGGTCTCCCGCTTTCTGGGTGAATGTCCTGCGAACTTGGCTGCACTG
Organism: Antrostomus carolinensis; assembly: GCF_000700745.2. Taxonomy (NCBI): domain Eukaryota; kingdom Metazoa; phylum Chordata; class Aves; order Caprimulgiformes; family Caprimulgidae; genus Antrostomus; species Antrostomus carolinensis. Next base: position 62,363 of record NW_010329445.1, on the reverse strand, counting down.
AAAAAAGGCAAAACTTTGGCAATGCTGTTAGACACCAACCCCAAGAGAGGTCTTGGCACTATGGATCTTTATTTAGTGAAGAAGGTTAAATATGCACCTAACTCAGGTGCCTGAATGCTGTTCTGGATTCATTCTGGATCTCACTGTCTTACTCAGCAAGAGGATAAGCTTTTGGTAGTACAGAGTGAAATCCCCATGCTTGGGAGCCTGCTCTTGGGTGACAGCACAAACCTGCAATCCCCATCATGTGGAAGCTGCTCAGCCATCTCTCCTTCCAAAACCATGACCATGTTACTCTGCACCCCAGGAGAATAGAGGACAACAGCCATATATGAGCAAGTTGTGCAGCTGGTGACAAGCTGCCACATCTTTTAATGGCACCCAACAGCTGGTCAAGACCTTGCCACCAGGTAACCTGTTGTTAAGAACATGTAGGTGAAATTTAAAACAAATACACTGTCAACATGATGACAGTAATAAGACCACAGATAACCAATTGTGGTCTAGAATAAGTGATTGCATTTCAACATGCTGAGCAGGCTGCTGACTGCTACTGTGAAAATTAAATCAAATAGAAGGCATATTTGGAGTTTGCATCAATTCTGAACACCAGTAACTTGGAGCAATAGAGGGGACTGTAAGGGGGAGAGCTCATTCTATTGTGATACACGTTTTTCTAAGGAAAAAAAAAAAGAAAGTCAAGTTTTCTGATCTGACCCCATCCTGAGATAACTATATATCATTCACTGGAAATAAACTTAGGATATTTTTGATAAATCAATTATAACTTGCATGAAAATATCAGCTCAAGGAACACAAAGCTCCTGATTTAATTAAGTGTGACAAAATCAGGCTCCTCACTGTTGGTGAGATAGACAATGCTGTCAGTTGAAAAGCCTGGTGAGAGCAACCGGGTGAATGACAGATAAATCCTGCTGGTGTCAACCACAGGCTCTGACTGTCCTATGGGTCTTCTCCACATCTCTGAGAATTTGTGATTACTCGCTTAGAAATAGCTGTATTACTTGCTTTGAATAAAACACTAACAGTGGTGAGACCAAAGCTGAAATCAAGGCTTGCAGATTTCTCAGAAGAAGCAAAGGTACTCTGTGGGTCACCTCATCAAAAGCAGAAAATCCCACTATGGGTGGCATTTCTCCTGTCTCTGAGACCTCTTGTGATATTCAGACTTTGTTAGCATTTTGCACCTCTGACTTCCATCAGGGAGGAGAGTTAGCCGCTGTAAGAGGAGCTGTGTTAACATTTAAGCTGCAGCTGGGTACAGGAGAGTCAATGGATTTTTCTTAAAAAGGACAGGTGGCCTTTATATTAAAATAGAGGTAGTTCATTTTCCAGCTCCAAGGTAGAATTAAATACTTGGCCCAAATGTGACCCAAATTGGTCTAACCTGCTTTTAAAAGCCTTTTAATATCTGAGGTAAAGAACCTTTGCTGCAGGTTAAGATGATTATTTTTTTTTTCTCTCTATGTAAAAGTAATATCAACTTTCTGTAAAAATAATTTATGTATTTGAAGAATCTTATGTTTCCGCCAATATTTTTTTTTCCTTGACTAACCAAACCCTCTCATAATTCAGATTTTCTAAACTTCAGTTTTTTAAGGTGTCTCCATATTGATTGCAAATGTTTTAAGGCCTGGTCCTCAAAATCAGATATATTCCACCTAGGTTCTTAAAAAGTATCAAGGGCAGGATGGTGATTCATTCTTCCACCTTTCATTAATCTGCTCTGTCACCATACCCTAGACTGGTATTTACCTGTTTTTGTAACATCAGGGCACTACTCACGTATTTGGCCTGTGGTCCATCTTGCCTGGCCATTGTTTTCTTGTCAAGCATGGTGCTTTCTTCTCAATGGTTTCTGTATCTCTTCTTTTTTGTTTCAGAAAACTCTCCATCATTTCCATGTCAAATCCCATCTTCCAAAATAATTCCAACTCTTCCTACATTGGAGTCATTGATGAATAATATTTTGCTCTCTAGCCTGCCATCAAAGTTATTAATTAAAATTTTGCATAGAAACAGATGTAGAGTAGGTAATAAGAGGATTCTATGTGAAATGTGTCCTGATTGGACAGTGATCCATTTTGAGGATGATTTTTCCCCATATTCTTAGCTCTATTTACTTATTTTACCTACAACAGTGACGTAGGAGTCAAGATATATCATGTCTTCTCCTGCTACCCTGTCTATTGGGATGATTACCCTGTCAAAGACAGAAAGCAGATTGGCTTGCTCTGATAAATACATGTTGGCTGTTCCCCATTACATTAGTATTCTGCAGGTTTAAATAATTTATTCTATTTAAATGAGATTATTTAAATTATTTATTCTAGAATCTTGCATAAATCTAGGTTAGGCTGTCTTCCTCTTGATGTCCTTTCTCTTTTGGAAGCAAGTATTATGTTTGTTTTTCTTCATTTGCTGGTGATTTAAAGATAATCTGCTAGTAGTTGAAGATTTATTTCATGATTTCCTAACAATTTGTGTAACCTAATTCATCTAAACATTCTTTAAGATGTTATTTCCTTTTTACAGTCTAAACTCCTGTCCTCTGGTTAAAACTCTTCCAGCTTGTTGATAACTACTATTAATGTTTTCTAAAGACCAAAGAAAAATGCAGCTTCCCCTGTCATGTTATTTGCTTTTCTTTCCTTTTTGTTTTCCTCTTGCTTTGTATGTATTTATAAAACCTTATCCCAGTTCTAATTCATGTTATGCTGTAGTCATCCTGACTTTGGTTCTTCACACCATCCCTTATAATTATTGATAGTCAGGTTTTTTGATGATTTATTTTCCATTTCTATGGTATTAAAGAATTCCTGATGCTGTCATACTAGACCTCATTCTACTCTGCTTTCCACTGGTACAAACTGCTTGTTGTACCTTTTATTCTTCTAGGGAATATATTTTTCTGACCACAGTGCCTTTTGGTTGGAAAAAGTTAAAAAAATTAAAATGTAATCCCAATTGATCCTTAGGAAAAACAGAATTTAGGAGAACTGACAGGCAGTGATATACCTATCTGACAAAACTCAGTGTTATACAGGAATAACCAAGGTTGCACAGAATTATGAAGTTTCTTTATGGGGTAAAGAAACTAAGTCCTGATGGCATTGCAATGTTGTGCCCATATTAATTGGCACAACAGTGTGATACAACTACACTGATATGATCTCATACTAATACTTGGTTTCTTCTTGCTCAGCATCTCATTGAATTTTACCATAAAGTCAGAACCTTACATAGCAAAGAAACTCTCCTGAACCTTCTATTTGGACCACTTTTTTTCCCCAAGAGACTCTTCCACCTTGTAAACTTTAAGAATTATTCTGTTTGCAATTACACAGACCATTTTCTCAGACAGTGTAAATTAGAGGACTAGACAGGTTTACGTCCCTTAGGTTCCCCTCACTTTCTCTGTTAAATTACCACATGACTAAAAGATCACAAATTAAAGCAAAGTTAATTTTCACATATTGGTATTAACACCAAGGAAAACCATTTGATGCTCTTCACTCCAGGAACCCTTTTTTTTCCCAGTGGGATGAAGAGTCTGATCAGATATTTCAGTAATAAAAAACAACTTCACTGACTTGAGTATCTGATTCCTAATAGGAGAGGAAAATGTGATGCCTTCACCTTTGCATTTGGAAGAAAGAAATTACTTATCTAAATAAATAGAAAAAGCTTCTTCTTATCCTTTGCCCATCTCAGAGTTCAAGAGCTCAGCATATACAAGATTTTATTAACACAGAACAATCTTTCCGTATAAAGGAGAAAACCACTTTGACAGAGGTAAAGCTATACTAAAAAACCAGTCCTGCATTATGATTCGGAACAATTCCTTAGCCAAATTGGAAACATGAGTGCCAGTCCTCTTTCCATTACTGCAAGGAATGGCTTAATCATACTAACAATAACAAAGCCATGAGTATCTGGCACAGGGAATAATTTCTGTTGTTCAGTGATATTAAATCTCAAATAAAAGTATGCTATGAATATACTGGGAAAGTGAGTATGATTTCTTTCTAAGGCAGTGAAAACATTGTGGAATTAATTGCATACTCACAGGGCAAATTTGTCTCCTTGAACAGAAAGTTATGCATTTGAAACCAGTGCATTTTAAAATTTTGCTCATATACCATGTCTAGATTTCCTTCTTGTCAGTAGAGGTTATTCCACTCATGGAACTGGCAAAAATACTTTATTATATATACATACACAATAGGCGTTGAGTACAAGTAAAAATCATCAAGTTAAGCTTGACATTCCCCTTCTGCCAATATTTCCTACTACAGACCTGGCTTTAGAACACCTACAGAAATTTTGTTGCTCCTGAAGATTAAGAGAACACATGCTTACCCAAACTATACTCTATATGCACTATACTAGTATTATACTGTATACTAGTATACGTAATAATTCAACATAGTATTTGAAGCTTTGTAATGCATCTGAACCATATTTTTCAGCAATAATGGGGAAACTCGATCATTACTACAGTTAAGATATGATCTCTGGTGGTAAATATTGTAACAGAAATAACTTTTTAATTTGCAGCCATATTGCTGAAATGGCCACAGTCCATAACTACGCAGTTCTACCTCTTGCCCAAGTGTCCTTCTGGATTCCTCATCGATTCTAGCTTCTTGTAGAGCAGCCATGCAAACAGGGCTTTCAGCTTGCTGTGGATTGGAAGGTCTGTTGTTCTGCATCTCCAGCAGCAACCTCAGCCCAGCTACTCTGCTTTTCTGTAGATTGTTCACAAGTACTCCTGGGGCACAGACTCTTGAGTCAGAGAACTTTTGAACACTGCTACATACCCTTTTCAACAAATCTGGAATGTTCTTCACTTCTTTATCCTGGATTTCCAGAGAATGTTGAATCACCTTTGGGCACACTGTCTGGAAAAAGGATGTGAAAACTCAGTAATAATGATTGTTAGCTATTGGTCACATTTCTTAAATCATGACTGAAAGATTTTCAGATGGTGCAGCTGAGGATAGTTCACAGCCCTGTACAATGATGTACCGATGAAATAATGCAATCTCAAATTTCCATCAAATTCCAAATTATACAACACGGACCTGGACTTGAAAAGTAAAGTCCTTCACAGCTTAAAGAAAGGTCAGCTAAGACATGGAGAAGAGGCTGTGTAAGGCTACACACTAGCTTCAAGAGATGTGAGGTATTAACATTTCACTTTGATTTATCAAGGCTTAGAGACCTTCACACACCTTTGGTTGAGAAAAGGAAAATCAAGTTTGCTAAGCAATGTAATTTGTTTTATTTATGGTATTGTCCAACTTTTAATCAGTATAAACTTAATACCTAACTTTTAAAAGGTGGTTGAGTAATTTCAAGACTCACTAAACAGAAGAAAATTTAAAAGACAAAGAAGTAGAGGCTAAAGCTACCATTCAATGTCTGCTTTAAAAGTGGTGAAGACAGGGAGTTCCTCAATCATTAACTTACATTGAAAGGGGCAACTAAACAAAAAGGAAAAATCTTAGAAGAAATTAAATGAGGTTATTTGATGAACATTTTAAGGTGGCAGTGCCACTGAAACAAGCACTTCAGCTTGCTTTCTCATCAGCTCCCTTTTCTTTCTCTGCATTATCCCCTGCTTTTGCTGAAACAAGTCTCTGTGCAGTGAATCAATGGGTAACTGATTCTGCTAAAAGCAGCCTTTCTTTTTGCTGTTTACCTTCCAGCCAGATCAGTGTCATGGTCATTGTCATCAATAAAAAAATGATTGGGTTGGCCAACAAATCATGGATCATGGGAGTAAAAAACACTGTTTGGAAAGGTGCATAAAGATTTAAGACTGAGCTTCAAATATCCTTAGTGTTCCTAAGCAAGTTTTGTTGCATTTTCCTCCTGATAGAGCCAACATTTCAGATTTCTGCCATGTAATAAGGCAAAAATAAGGCACTCCTTTCCTGTTTTACACATTGTACTTTAGTTGTGCTTGGGCCAGAATAAAACAGTTCACATCTGTGTGACTTACCCATATTGCAGTTTTTCAGAGTTTGCAATAATATGTTTCTTGTGTTAATATAGATTTACTTGGTCTACAAACCCCAAAATATTCTGTTGGTCACTGAAAAAAAAAAACCAAACCTGGAAGAGACTAAATACTTTAGACCCTTTCAAGGTCTGACCTATAGACAGTAGCAGTATGCAGAACTTACCAGTGATGGACAGGACAGCATCAAAGCACTCACTTGGTAAAGCAGACACAAGCTATGGCATACCACTACTTCATGGCCTTCATTTTGTGTTTATTCCACCAATGGGAAACAGTAGTCGCAACCCAATTTATAGACTTCAGAAATGTTATGAAGGCATTTGCCGTTTACACAGCCTGAAGAAATAATGAAAAAGGCAAATATTTAGTGTTTGTACAAAATAAAATGTATCCCTAACATAAGCCAAGATGTATGCCCCTGACTGGCCTAATAGCTTAAATTCTCCACCCATTTTAAGGGAGATGATACAACTGCAGTAGAATTCAGGTTATTTTTTACCATCACAGTACAATGAGCACAGACTGCTCCTTTCTGTCTAGCAGGCTATCTGCTGTGTGACAGGAGGTGTTCAAGTGGGATTTCTAGAGAGCATTTACCTTGGCCTTCCCACCACATACAGAATAAAAAATATTTATGGTAATGATGCTGCTGCAATTCTGCTTGTAATAGACTCACAACACTAAGTGAAAGCATCATGTAGTGGGAGCACAGCACCAAATTATTCCTGTGTATTGAAATGCTGATAGACAAACTAGACTGCAAAGTAATTAAGTCACTATTAGACCAAACCATTAAATCCATTGTTTGCTGTTTTAACTGCTGCTAATTGCTGTCGCCATGACAACAGTGGAGTTTCTTTTTCTGGTATCTCCACACAGATTCCTTTTCATAATGGAACCTGTAACATGGAAATTTACATCTTCTCAAACTGAAATACTTCTTGTGTTGAAGTGAAGGAAGGCATCTTTAGATAAAGTGATTTTAATGTCAGCAGTAAAACAGATCTTATCTAAATTTTTGATAATTTGTTTGTAGAATTATCTGGATCTTAACACAAAGTGCATTTTAAAGTAGATCATTAATTTTAAAAACTTGTCTTCTTGCTTGCATCATAAAAATCATAGTTCAGATTAAGATCAAGGAGGTAAATGCATCGGGCTAACATAATACCCTGTACTTAGTGCAGGACTTAATTCACATCTTGTTTCTGGCTACACTTACATCAAAATTAAGCTTGGATCAGAGCCCAGACTTTATTTTTAATTAATTAAAAAAAAAGTTATTTTGGAGCCTTCCAAATATTTACATCTCTATATTTAGGTTACAGCCATCCCACAGCACCTATTCTGAAACCCCGTGTGGGTCCTTATGTTCAGTAATGAGCCTCCCAGCCCCATCAATCTGTTATGCCATTTGAATGGGAGATGAATCATTGCTGAGCTGCAGATCGAATTCTGCTCCTAACTGCTTGTCTAATATTAACTGCTGATCCCATCTCTCAGGAATGTAAAAAAGATATCCAGAGAAAAGCTGGAGCTCTCTCAGTCCTTCCCATGCCTGACTTCAGGCACCAGCTGAGAAGAGGTGCTGTAAAATGGTGGCTAATATCAGACTCCATTTGCCAAAGAGAAAGAGCAGAAAGAGGTCTACCTGCTTCTTCTGAGTAGAAGAGAACTCCAGGACTTTTTCTGGTTCTCACTTTTGAAGGGAAAGGCTACAGCATAAGCCAGTATAAGTTTCTAAAAACACTTCCTCTAATCGACACCAGAGGCTGCTTCCCAGGGATGGAGGGACAGAAGAGAGCCCTGCAGGTAGACTCCTCTCCAGTGCTTTGATACCACTCTTGGCAATTATGTATCACAAAAATAATCTCTGGCCACGGACACCACAAGCACATCAGCAGCCTTTGCAGGCCAAAGCCCAAGAGCTAAGCCTCAGCTTAAATTACGGTGTAAACAAAGTCCAAAGTCTGTAACACCCATAAAAATTCAATGTGCTGGTTCTTTGTATGTGCTTTATTTATTCACATTGAATATATTGCAAAATCTGCCAAGATCTGGTAGGAATATAGTGCCCAGCATTTAGACTGTGATAAACTTGGAAAATAATACGGTAAAGTTTGAATGACGCTTAAAAATTTAGTGCAATTAGCCCAAACTTCAGTAATTTTTCTCTGTCACAAATGTTCCCATGCTATAGTGGGGAGACTATACATATGTGTTGCTGGAAAGGATTACAGGTCCAAAAAGGTATTTAGAAGTCTAGCCTAAACATGTAGAAATGATGAGTTAATGCCCAGATCTCATTTGGGCAACCAGCATGTACCCACTTCTGGTGCAGGTGCTGAAGCCAGTGCATAGGCTTCCCTCAAACTATTTAGACAGTCTCATTGAATTAAAAACTATCACACATTGTTCCCCAAAACATTCAGGACAGTGTCATGATACTTGCTTCAAACTGGCTTCACACAATACATGTTGTAAGGGCTAAATGAGATTTAAAATTCCAGATTGATCAGACCAATACACAACATAAACATCCACTAACTATATATTAATACCTTTAGCTTCAGTTTAGTGCTTCAGTTTAGTTGACCTACTGGATACCAGGAAAAGTAAGATTGTCTTCACGTTCCTATGACTGGTATAGCAAAGTAGGCTGCAAATTTGATAGTCAGTCTGGCCATTTTGATTCCCTAATTTGATTCATGAGTTCTCTTCTGCCACAAATATTGCTTGATAGAAAGAGAAAGGACATACTTAGAGTATCACTAATAATGTGATAAACATCCCCACTCACCAATATTAGCAATCAGGCTGAAGTAAGGAGAAATTTTCTCATATACACTATGAACATGGTCCCTCTCAAGTTGGCTTGCATCCTTCTCCATCACTGCCAAGGCAAAGCTATTTCACTGAAGGCACTGCAACTGTCCTAGAGAAAGGGAAAGGAGAAAAACAAGTACTGAAACTCCTGTTACCAAAGTACATTTCCTGAAGTTAAGCAGTATGACTTTGTTTATATAGGAAATCGTAATTCCAAATACTATGTTGCCATTAAAGAGAAATTGCTGAGGATTTTAAAGGAAGAGAGGTCACCTATTCTATTATTTCGTACAATGCATTTTTTTCTTATATAAATATGAAATGAATTTTATGACCTACTACTCAATGTTCATTTACTTGCTTACATTGTTATACTTTGGAAGCTGTTAACTTTTGCTTCATTAAGTCTTCCACTCTTTTTCAGTCTACCCTTGAAAAAATATTTTCTAAAAGTCCTTTGTTTACAGACACATCTTAAAAAACAGGAACTGAAAAAGATGATGAATACCAAAAGCTGTTCAGAGTCTGAAACAAGAGCTCTGAGAGGCATAATTTCTCCTCTGCTTCATTCAGCACCCAGAAAGATCCATGCTTACAGACTTCCCATTACATGATTCATTGACATGATGTGTTACTGTGAACAAAAATCTTCCTAGCTTTCTCAGCTTTCTAAGCATCCTGTTTTTTCAGGCTTTCTGGGATGGCATGGTACACAAGCATTAGCAATGCCTCCAGGAAAAACCTGTGATACTGTGAATAGCCTATTGCATCCTAAGTTATTGTTCAATTCACCATGAAGCTTTGTATAGAAAGGCTGTAAAAATTGTGAACTTCACTGAACTTCATTGCTGTCCCTTCCAGGACTTCCACTGATATATGTGAAGATTTGGGCCACCAAGACAGTCTGCTTCTGCTCCTCTCACATGTTGCAAACAACTTAATGCAGAATAACTTCTCTGAGACAAAGGTATCAATGACAGCACCTCACCCAAGATCTCTGCACTGCAAGCTGGACATTAATCTGACTCCTGATGCAGTCTTTATCTGGTCCTTATTTTCAAACTCAAAAGCATTTAAAATCCTGTCAACTAAAAGGACTATTGTTCTGTGATTTCGTAGGCAATTACATCAAAAAGAAACACTGGAGCAGATGAAACCCAAAGTTGATCCTTCAGTAACAGCAAGAAACTAACTCTGGGGGGGTTTTGGCTATGTCATTTATTAATCTGAAAAAACTGCTAGGATTAAATCCTGTAGCCTTTGGTGTCTTCTGTCATATCAGATATTCACTCAGCATCACTGTGAAATTGCCCAGATCAAAAATTTCCTGAATATCCTGCCTAGATCAAAGTGATGGCAAGTATTGGAGTGGGGTGAAAAAATTCTTTGAAAGATCATTGCTGTTTTCTTCACTGTATGTGTTACTAAATAACAGCCACTTTAGAAACACAGATAATAATAATAAAAAAAGACAATGAATGTGAGTTGCCTTGGTTTAGTCTCTCCTGCACTGCAATGCATAACTTTTTAGTTTCTAGTGAGATTTAAAACCATCACCTTGCAAGCACTTACACAGGTGCTTAACACTATGTGTGCAAACAATACCAGTGACTGAATTCACTGGGGATTTTCCAGGCACCGAGTTCATCACATGCATTGGTGCGTACAAGACTGGCCCTCCAAGGCAGAAAGATTTTTTTTTTTGTTCTTCATTATAACCAAACTCTGCTGTAGCTAGCTAGCTTTTAAAATATACCTTCAGAAAACCCCCGGTTGAAATAGCTGAAGTGCTCTACTGGGGATCATTTCAAGAGAAAGTTGATGTACTATCAAATATACAAGGAAAGGCAGAAGGAGGTGAGAGAAGGAGAGGGAAATTGTTCTTTGGAAAAGACACAAAATCATTTCAAAGCTTTGCTATTTCTTCATTTGACAAGAGGAAATAATAACTGGTGAGTTGACGTAAGATCACAGGAGTGAAGAGAAAAGAGCTAATTCTGGTTAACTCTAGGCTTACACTCAGGATAGCTCACTTCAGCAGAGGGACAGCCTGGAAGTTGCTACTTGACTAGGACTCTAGGCTTACACTCAGGATAGCTCACTTCGGCAGAGGGACAGCCTGGAAGTTGCTACTAGCTTGACTAGCAGACACTTAATTACCAGGAAAAGAAGGTGCATATGAAAGCGCCTATACTGATATTGTTGTGTGGCGGAACCATTAAAAAAAAAAAAAAAAAAAATTTTTTTAAAAAAAAAAGAAGCAAAAAACCCATCAAAAGTTTTGTGTAAATAGTCTCCCCTCTGGAACAGGAGCAAAAAAGATTGAACAGGGGCTATGATTAAATCTCAGCTAGAATTAAGAAAGACATAGCATCTTTTGTCTTAAAATGGTAACACCAAGAGTGAAGGCAATGGTCTGGAGTCTGAAATTTAAAAGTCCAACTCTGCAAGGAACTATTAAAATACATTTTCTCTAAGGTTCTTGTGAGAAAGTAACCCTTTGCAGGGGAGGTTGGAGGAAGAGACCAGTCCGGTCAGTCCCCAGCAACCACCAGCAGTCATGGTATGGACATTTCTGCTTAGAGGAGTCCAATGAACAACTATCTCCTACGCTTACCGAGCCATAAAACACAAAATCATCATAGAATCATAGAATCATAGAATGGTTTGGGATGGAAGGGACCTTAAAGACCATCTAGTTCCAACCCCCCTGCCATCAGCAGGGACACCTTCCACTAGACCAGGTTGCTCAAAGCCTCATCCAACCTGGCCTTGAACACTTCCAGGGAGGGGGCAGGGAGGGGGCATCCACAGCTTCTCTGGGCAACCTGTTCCAGTGTCTGACCACCCTCACAGTGAAGAATTTCTTCCTAATATCTAATCTATACCTACCCTCTTCCAGTTTAAAGCCATTACCCCTTGTTCTGTCAGTACCTGCCCTTGTAAATAATCCCTCCCCAGCTTTCTTGTAGGCCCCTTCAGGTACTGGAAGGCCACTATAAGATCTCCCCAGAGCCTTCTCTTTTCCCAACTATCTCAGCCTGTCCTTGTAGGAGAGGTGCTCCATCCCTTGGATCATCTTCATGGCCTCCTCTGGACTCCTTCTAACTGGTCCATGTCTTTTTTGTATTGGGGGCTCCAGAACTGGACACAGTGGGCCCTTACGAGAGCAGAGTAGAGGGGGTGAATCACCTCTCTTGACTTGCTGGCCATGTGCCTCTTGATGCAGCCCAGGATACGGTTGGCCTTCTGGGCTGCAAGCGCACATTGCTGGCTCATGTTCAGCTTCTTGTCCACCACCATGCCCAAGTCCTTCTCTTCAGAGCTGAATGGCTGCTTGTCAACACTCCATTTAATGCTTTTAGTACAATAGACTGAAAACTGTATAAAATACAGTGCACCAGAGGAAGAGAGCAGAGAGATGTTGGAGGGCACAGCCAATAAGTTTATTAAATAAAAATATTCAGACAGTTCTAGGAAGCTGGTTATGACCCACATTGCAGAAGCAAGAAAAAGAACCAAAACCAAAAAGCAAACAGGGATGCTCACCAATCTAGCCTGGGGGAAAATAATTTCTGCGGGATTGACTCAGGTTCAAACATAGGATTTATATATTCCAATCTGAATCTCAAAGACTTTCCAGTTTCTCTGTCATCCCCAACAACCTTCTTCTAGTCACAGGGAAAGCCAGAAAATAACTTAGAAATCAAGATATGCATCAGGAAAAAACCTGTTTTCTATGCAACACAAAACTGGATATTTAGTGCTGCAAATGTCACGCGATGGCATTTGACATTGGTGTTGCTTGCTCGCTTGCGTAACAAAGGTTTTGGGGAGTGTAGATACTTTATTTTGAGCACACTCACCCTCTCTGTAAAATAAAATAAAATAAAATAAAATAAAATAATTCTACTAATCAGGAACGGGCAGGAAAGCAAAACGAAGAGGTACAGAGCAGCAGTTCAGCCTGACTGCCTGTCACCTAATCTTTAACTAAATTTGACACAACATGATTGAAAGTGAAATTAAATTTGAGTTTAAAAGCTGTTAAAAACTTCTGAGTTCATAAGTGATTATTAAATTCCTGAAGGCTGTGAAGTCTCTGACTGTTTGTGTGGGATGTGAGCCTCATGCTGACTGTGCCCCACGCTTTGGGGAACCCTGTCACCCCCCAGCATCACTCCCCAGGGGGTACCACAAGCAGCTGGTGCAGGGGGCCCTGGCAGTCAGAGTAGGAGCTCATCCTCTGGCTGCTGCACCACAGCTTCTGCTGCATGAAGGGTGCCTAAAATTTATCTTTGAATTGAAAATGAAATTGTTTGCAAGGGGAATAGACTTTCTAATTCTAAATAATTCAAAAATTTGGATAATACCCAATGACATCAATTTAACTCAGCTGCTCCGTGAGTTGGTAATAAGCTTGTTTTTGACAGGGAGGGTCTTCTAGAAGGGTGGGTCACCCAAGGGCTCCCAAAGTTAATGAGCAATTCCTGACTTTAAAAACTGCCTATTCTTTCCCTCTGCCCCAGAGCACTTCCAGCTGTGGAGGCCGTGGCAGGACTGGACTGCCTGGGGCTGTGCAGCAGCTCTGGTCAAGGTCGGCCTGGGGAGCTGAGAGCAGCTCTGCCAAAGCCCCCCGGACCCTCAGATGTGGGCCACATCATGGAAGAGCTGGAGACACAGGGCTGGCTCAGAGACACGTCCTGGTTCCACCGAGCCCACCCCGTCACTGGTTGGAGAGAGAAAAGTGGAGCTGCCAAGCTGAGTTGGACTTCTTCAGAAAAAAGATTGGCTTAAGTCCTACAGTCATTAGTGCCAACAAATGACATAAGAGCTGGCCTATCATAGCTCAAAATCCAAATCAACACCTCCAGGAATATGCTCTTTCTAATACCCATGAAAGATGGCAGTGCTCTCCTCCTCTCTGTTAAATGAGAATTTTTGTGACGATACATTTGGAAAGCCTGCTTAATTCTTCTCCCTCTCTGTGCCACCAGCACCATCATCATTCCCACCTTATACACAAACGTTACACCGCAACTGCATTGAAATATATTTTCTGTGAAACACCTGATCTGTGTGTGAAACTGCAAATATTCAGCTGGACGCTGGTAGGGTCCCTCCAGGGACCTTCGTCAAGTTTTTTTCCTCCAGCAGCAACCACAACAAGAATGCTCTGCCAGTCAGACTAGCAGTCCCTACCCCTGTGAAGCAGACAAGAAAAGAACAAGAGAGGAAAAGCAGTAAAATTGGCCTTAAAGCCCTTGAACGATGCTTCCCATGAGGCGTCAGGATCTGGGGAAGGACTGGTTAACAGAAATGGAAACGCACTATGGGGCACAGAGGGGCTGGGAGAAAACGAGAAATGAAAGAAGCTAGATGGGAAGAAAATGATAAAAGGGAATTTTATAAATAATAAATAGGGAAAATGAAGGGCAAGGAAGGAAATGAAAAGGAGGAGAAAAAAACTGAGAAGAAGAGGGGATGAAAAAAACAAAGACATGTAGAGAAACTCTAGGTTAGTATTTTAATTAGTTGGTCTCACTTCATTTTTCCCAGATACCATCATGCATGGGCACGGCATCACAATTTGACACTCAGCCATTTGGGGATTCCTCATAATGCTGTATTAATATTACCATAGCACAGTGAAACCATCTCACAGCCTCCTAGTTCTTGCAGCACGTCACACTGGCCTTATCCTCACCCTTTGACAGGGCTGAGAGGCAGCAGAGCTGCATCCCTTCCACCTTCCTAAAGCCATCGGCAGACACAGCATAAGGTCAGTACGCGCCTTTCTGAATTCCATCTGTGTTGCAGGTGCTGCCAGGGAGGTGGTTACGTTTAGAAGGGAAGCAGGAGAGAAAAACTGGAAGGGTAGGTTTTGTGAGACTGAGCCAGTGCTCACACTGCAAAAAGCCACAATTTTTGGAAAACCTGCCTCAGGAACAAGCTCACCTAATCCAGGAGATGAACCCTGAAGGGCAGCATCACTAATTGCCAATAACCAACACCACTCCCACAGGTGCAGGCAGGGAGAGAAGCCTGCCTGAAAAGGTCTGGCATATTTTGGAGAGGAAATAAGGGTAAAGCTAACTCTGGAGAGAAGATGGTGGTGCTTTCTGAGTGTCCTCATATAAAGCTGGAGTGTGGAACCTGATCCATAGTCCTGGAGTCTGGAGAACAACCTGGTAGCAAGGTCAGATGCAATGGGAAAACTTTGTGGCCCTTCAGACTAGAGAAGGCAGCAAACTTCACAGACAGTGAGGCCACCTGTGGCTTTCAAGATTTGAACTTCGGTCCTAATATAAAAAATAATTTTACCAGTACTTTTGTAATGGAGGCAAAACCTGTTCAGGGAATTTGGGACACTGGATACCTGAGTGTTAAAATATATTTTAACCCACTTTGCCTTAAGTATCAATACTATGTTCTTATACTTCTGTTTTGTTTCCACGGTGTCTGCCATACCCTGACCTACTCAGCCATAACCAGGCATAAGGTTCTCTTATACATATTCTTGTTGCCTTCACAGATGAAAAAAAGGTCTCTTCTTGCTCACTAGCTCAAATCACAATGATACAGTCTGCTGGCCTCAGCCCTTTGGAGCTGTAACCCTACAACACATGTTTTCCTAGAAACCCCTCCAAGTAAACACAATATATGGAAGGAACAACTGTCTCTGTTTCACAGTAAAGGAGGGAAGAGGAAATTTAGAGCCTGAAAAACTAACAGAAGCAGCCTTCTTCCCTCAGTCCTAATGTGGAAAGAAAATGAACTTCACAGCATTTGAAAAACTACTGATGGAGTGGAGATGTCAACCTCTAGAAGCTGTGTGGCTGTGCCAGTTACAGCTTGCTCTCCTCAGCTGCAGTTGTGACAAAAAATACACGTCTTGCCCAATTCATCTGACATCCAAGGAGAATTTTTACAAGCACATGTTGACAACAGCTATGAGTAATAAACCAGGTTTACATCACCGTCACAGCTTGCTCTTCCTGACATGGAATTGTCACTGGAAGGGGGACTTAAGTAATAAAACTTCCCTTGGAGACACAGCCCTGAGAATGCTGATGCTGCTCAGGGGGTGTCACCCTCAGTGGGGGCAGAAGAAAATTCCCCCAAAGAAGACAATCAACCCTGCAAATTCTACTTTGAGACACTGGCAAACTTGTTTGTAACAAGTGCACCCCTTTCATAGTTCATGATACAACCTTTAAAAATTGCTATCTCCTTCCATGTCACAGCACTGAGACAGCCTCTCAGTATCAGCTACATGGGAAAACAAAGGTAAATATCATGACATAGCTTGCTTATGGTACCAAGTGTACATGCAGATCCACAAAATAATCACACTTGGTGATTTTCTCCTATGTAAGAATAAGACATGCCAGAGAGACTGAAATAGGAATAGGATTATGCTGGCTTAAATGTTTTAGTGCTACTTGATGCCATTATAAAATTGTCGATTATACAAATCAAAAACATAAAATCAAAAGTATTAAACTGAAGATCTTGTAAACTTAATACTTCCCTCTCCCTGCTCCAGAGACCTCAAAAAAAAAAAAAAAAAAAAAAAATTCTGGAAGTTGCATTCTGACCAAATTCTTCCCTGCTACAAGGCTAAGGTACTAAGAGGGGTCTGTACCTGGGAACAAAGCGGATGAAAGATTTCCAGCACTGTGCTTAAGGTTTTATGCATACAATTTCCATTAATCGAGCTAATATTTACACTCAGAATTTCAACCTTGAAGAAGTGAATTATATTCAGAAAGATGACAGTTTATATAAAAAAAGTCCATAACCAATGAACCATGTTTTCATTTTCGATGTTTTATTTAAAAAGTTATTTAGGGGGAAGAAAATAATAAGATGATCCTCTGGCCACTGAAGACTGAATCATTTTATAGATGTAGATGCAGTTAGTCAGCTGAACAAAACAGCTCATGACACCATTTTACAGTTCAGGGAGTGAGGGGAACAGAGATATCATGTGAAATAATTTTCAATATATAACTTCCTGTTTAATAACAAAGAAACAAAAAATGCAAATTATGAACAAAGGCAAATAACCAGATAGTCAAGAAAACACACATTGACCACAGCTCAGTGAGCTGACTGTTGCAATGAGAATTCCTAAAAAAAAATTAATTAATTTTTCTATGGCATTTTCAGAGAAAAATGTGGTTTCAACAAATTTTTTTGTAAAAACACAGATAATTTCCTGATTGCAAACCAGTACTAGGCTTTATGATTTGTAGCATGCAAACATAAGAGATGAAAACACCTGAACATGCAGCTATAACACTTGCACTGGAATTAATGAGTCACCAAGTGGTTTCCTGTAGCAGAGCATCAGGCATACCATCTTGATATAAACAAGTCAAAATAAATTGCTTACACATTGTAAGTCTGAAAAGCCTGATGGTCTGTCCAGAGTGGCTTATTACGTGCTCGGAAGTAGATGTGTTTGTATTACCTTAATCCTCAAACTTTCCAGTTTGGATTAATAGATGTGGAAAGTTCTTACTTTGTTCTTTTCCATCCTCACAGACCCTACAGTTAGAGTAAAGGAACCTGAGTAAAGACAGATTTTATAAAAGGGTCTGAAGAGGGTATAAATAGACTTGCTTAGGTTTTATTTAATAGAGAATCCAATGAGTACATCTCCCATATGGATTTTTTTTCCAAGGCATCACTGAAGTATCACATCTCAATACTTTTGCCTATTTCTTTGGAGTAAAGGAGACAATGTTGTGGAAGAGTGGGACTAGCAGCCTGTCCAGCTCTTTCTGTGAAACACAGTGGCCTTCATGGGGACCCTGGCACATGGGGACCCTTGGCCACCCAAGACGATGGCAGAGCATGGGCAATGCAGATGGATTTGTGAGATTCCCTACTGACATGATGTCATACCCTTTTATTCCTTCTTTTCCTCCCCAGCCTGGGCTCAAAGCAGCAACAAAACATGGGTTAAAATGTTAGTTCAGATGGAAATAGCTCAAATGTCTTCACTAATGTAGCTGACAATGAACTAGGCAAGAAAATATTGGCAGTTGTTTGTATCAGTGACTTTCTTGCATCTCCATGTGATGGGTTCCACTTTCTTCATGTACAAAATCAGACCCTTCACCTGTTAATACTATTACATCCTTGCTCTACTGCTATAAATGAGCACCGCCATCTGTGCCTGATAATCCTTTCTTGCATGAGCCCAGCATCCCCTTACAAATCTGTGTTTTTCAGATAGAAGCAATCTATAGTAGCACTGGTCGTCTGCACTCTAATGTCATCTGATCCCTGTTTGTTTAATGAAGAGTTTGTATTTGGAAACCACTGGCAGTAATTCAACAGTGAAGGACTATGGATTAAGTATTATGGATTTATGTAAGTGGAGAGAAAGCCAGTCTGGTTCATGCTTAAATGATTACGTTGAGTCTTGCCAATTCAGCTGTGGGGGGAAGCTCCTGCTTTGTAACTTCCCTGCTTGGGCCATGGGGGATTTGCCACAGAGGGGAAATGGAAGCTCCTTTCCTGAAGACAAAAGAGCAGAAGAGATAGAACTAAAATAAATGTTTTAATTAAAACTTCAGCATTGTAAAAAAGGCATCTGAATAATAAAATGCACTAAGTTGCACAACTTTATCCAAATGGAATGCTGTACTTAATTTTGTTAGCAGCAGCTGCAGTTTTGGCATTGTAATAGTTAATTTCTTAGCTTTTTATCTAAGATCATTTTAACAAACTTCCCCTGTCCCCACCTCTATTACCACCTTCTTTTATGTGCAGAGCCTGAAAAAAACCACAGAGAATATGAAACATCAAAGCAGATATGGAAGCATTATCAGGTCCCAAAACAGAAGTCAATAACCTGATTTCACATTAGTTTAGACTATCATTAAAATATCACATCCATATAGAAAAGACATAGCTACCCAGCTTGGAAGAGTCATTCTAAACTGCCAGAAGCATGTCTCCCCACCCCTGCTTCTTCTGCACTACCACATGTACTTACATGATGCATGCTGAGAAAGCAGTTCAGAAAAAGCAGCCAAAAACCCAAAATGGTAGAATGGCTACCTAGCCACATGTTAGAGAGTGAGAGAAAGGAAAACTACATGAATAAATACAACAACACCCACAGGCAAAGTTCAAGGGCAGGTGGGTAATCTAATCTGTGTAGGGGTAGAAAAAAGCAAGTTATCCAACAGATTAGGGATGCTCCAAATTGGTGCTAAAATTCTTACGCTATAGAAATCCTGAAGAAGATATGAGTGTGAGAGTGGAGTCAGCACGAGGAGAGCTGTGCAGCAGCACAGCCATGGCATGGACAGGTTCCTGTCACAGCAGGCAGGGCTGGCGAGTGGGCCACAGGCCCACTGGCTATAGCTCTGCCATGTTTGCTCAAATTTGTTAGTATTCTAATCTAAAAATAGCCAAAATACAACTAAGCAAAAAGTGTAGTGGTATAATCTGGCCTAATTTAAGGACAGGACTCATCTGAACTAGGGTATAGGCAGGTGAACTCCATGTAAGTCCCAGTAAACAGACCACTGACTCCTTTCCTGCCCTGCTTAATGCTTTGAACATGTACATCAGGCACATTGCTCTTCAGTTAGAAAGTACCCCAAATTCTGAGCTTCAGTCACCCATGGATGCCCGGAAATCTCTCTCCTGAGATGAAGCTGGATGCTATCTTACAGCCACAGAATCACAGCACTGTTGAGGCTGGGAGGCACTTCAGGAAATTGTCAAGTCCAACACTCCCGCTCAGAGCCAGGACCATGGCCAGTCAGGTTTTGAACATGCCAGAGACGGAGACTCCACAACCTCTTTGGGCAACCTCTTTCAGTCTTCAATCACGCTTATAATAAAAAGATATTTTTTGTGTTCAAGCAGATTTTTTTGAGAAGAGTCTGTCTCTGTCTTCTTTACATCCTCCCATCTTGTATTTATCTACATTAATAAGATGCCCCTCTGAACTGAAAAAACACACAGAAGTATCATCATCAAGTATCATCTGTATAGTCACAGAAACATCACCCCAGAGTCAGAAAACAGCTAAAGCCATGTGCTGTGTAATGTGGACGTGGCCAACCTGCTCCAAAAAAAGCTAGCCCTAAGCACCATGGATGCAAGCCAGACTGTGTCACTTGGCCTATGGTTCAGACACTGCTCCCTTGTTCACTTCTCTTAGCACTACAGACATAAACTTCAGGTACATGGATGTCGTGTACCCATTGGCTCATTCCCTGGCTCTGGGTTTCAGTGCTCTATTTTCTCTAAGTCTTACCAGCTATAAAAAGTTGTCCCATAATAGTGGGGGTACAAAACAGTCAGTGTTGGTCTCAGGGCCAGGGATCAGGAAATGGGTTTAAGCTGAAAGAGGGGAGGTTTAGATTAGATATTAGGAAGAAGTTTTTCCCTGTGAGGGTGGTCAGACACTGGAACAGGTTGCCCAGAGAAGTTGTAGATGCCTTCTCCTTGGAAGTGTTTAAGGCCAGGCTGGATGAGGCTTTGAGCATCCTGGTCTAGTGGAAGGTGTCCCTGCTGATGGCAGGGGGGTTGGAACTAGATGATCTTTAAAGTCCCTTCCAATCCTAACCATTCTATGATTCTTCCAATCCTAACCATTCTATGATTCTATGATCACCCAGAGGGTGGTGGGGCACTGGAACAGGCTCCCTAGGGAGGTGGTCGTGGCACCAAGCCTGACAATATTCCAGAAGCATTTGGACAACCCCCTCGGACACATGGTCTGAATCTTGAGATTGTCCTATGCAGGGACAAGAGTTGGACTCGATGATCCTTGTGGGTCCCTTCCAACTCACAACATTCTATGATTCTATGATTCTATGATCTATCCCTCACCTTTTATCTAGCAGCATAGCCACAGCCAAAACTTCAAAAGGCACGGTGTTTTCACCAAGGATACCCTATTATCTTATCATTAGGAAACACTCTATGGCATAGGGGCTGAGTAGAGCCATCAGCTCTCTAATGAAGTGCTCTGAGAAATGCTGCAATTGCTCTGCTGAAGTTGGGAACTGATATTTCATGTTGCCTTGTAGTCTCCTCAGAAGGAAGTTCTGCAGTATAGATCCCAGGGAGATGGAGACACCTCATGTTTCCTTTTGGCTCCTCATCCATTCCACACAGACAGCCAAATACCAGATTTAAGTAGAATGCAGGTGGCCATTGCAGAAGGGTATCCAGCAATGCAATAGTAACATGGGAGAAGTCCACAGCCAGTGGAAATACAAAGGCACTGTATCTCCACATGAAGGTCTCTACAGGAATCCACTTTTCCTCATTGACACTCTAAATTTGCAGCTGTTGAGTGGCGTGTCCCACTGTCCCTTCCTCTTTTCTCTCCCCACCTCTAAGCAAGCAATGTGAAAGTCTGGTTGGTGAAGCAGTGTCCCAGCTAACCAGAAAGGATTTCATCATAAGCAACTGCAACCCACTGAAAAATGTACATCCAGCACCACTGAACTTGGCAAGAGTTTCCACAATTAATTCTAGCTATAGACTCCTCTAGCTGGTTTTACAATGCTCAGGTCATCAAAGTTACAGAAGTGGTATATACAACCTATTATATTCTCACAGATAGATGTGGGAACACAGTGAGGTTGCCACTATTTCTAAATTTGGTTTCACAGATTTAATACTTGAGGGAAGAATGTGACAGAAAAGGTAGAAGACGGTGCAAAATAGCTTCCAGCCTCACAGAAAGGATCATGAGCATTTGAATGGCAGTACTAAAATGTCCTGAGCAGGATTTACTAACCCCTGGCTGCAGGACTTCCTCTCCTGCAGCTGCTTTTAATAATAAAGTATCAATGCCTATTGTTTTATTCCTCATATACAAACAATTCCAAGTGGTTGCTTTAATCATGCTGAATAAAAAAGCTCTGATGTCTCTGGCCAGAATTACTTCCAACAGCTACAGCCCCAGTCTTGTAGACCTCCAGAACTTAGCCTGTCTGCAAATAGTAGCTTGCACAGCCTCCAGGTTGTTTTCTGGGATGAAAACAGACAAAACGATGTTCACTCTGCAATACCTTTCAGCTTAAAAAGATAAACCTTTAAAAACCCTTGAGAAATCCAAAGAATGGGAGCTCTTGGCTGCCAGCTCATAAAATAGAAAGAAAAGAATGACAGCTTGTTTGTTATTTCTTTTTGTTTTCAGAACAAAACAAAATCCTCTACAACTGACTTCAGACCAAAAAAAAAAAAAAAAAAAAAGAAGGGCTGTGGATAAATCCTGAATTATTTTCTTAAGCCAAACCAAACAAACATGATATAAAGGAAACAGGTGAGACAAAAGGGAATCCATAAAAATTTCAAAGCAATACATAGCCTATTGTGAGCTAAGGTTTGATCTGTGTCATGATAATGTAACGCCAAAGTAACTCCAATGACATCAACAGAATTACTCTGGCTCTATAGCAGCGTGACTGGATTCATAATCTGGCAATGAACATATTTTTATTGAAGCCATCACTGCAGTTGCTACACTCTACAGGTTTATAGATGCTTTAAAACTGTTCAGTGAGCTGTAGTTACTTCCAGGATAAGGATATAGTAAAAGATATTAATCAAAATGCTACAGGCCAAATCTTAAACTGATGTAACTTTGTACCAATTACTGACTGACATGAGCTCTGCATCTGACCTTCTGCCTATCACTTAGGACAAGAAGGATCTGTGGAGTGTTCTCATCTCCTTGCCAAAGTGCTAAACAACATAATGAAAGTGGTCAAAAATAAACACGGGGTCACTGAAGACTCAGACTTTGGACTGCAAATATCCCAGCAGAATCCTGCCCTCTGGCATGCGACTAAAGCTAGCCTAAGGTAAAGACCATATTTTACTTGGTGAGCTTATGGGATTTTTCTGCACTTCATGAAGCAGAAGCCTCGTCTTGACTCAGAGGGTCCATTCCCTTCTGATGAGGGTGAGGGTCCTGTGTCCCTGAACCAAGAAGCTGATTGAATTCTGGTCTATGAAAGCCTTGACGTGTGAGAGATTTGGAAGTCATGAAAAATTTGTAAATTTGCTCTCTCTGGTAAAGGAGCCCCTTCTGCTGTTGTGGAGAAGTGGTTAGGGGTGGAAATGAAATGAGATCTCAAAGAGGACAAAGTGCAGGATAAAATGGAGGGGAGGAAACTGTGGGAAGTCAGAACTCTGTTTTCTGCATCACAGTTGGAAGAAATAAATCCATTGTTTGCATATTTTAAAGCTGCCTAAAGGACCTGGCCTCTCAGTAGTAAGTCAGCTTTCAGAATCTTTAGGCAGTCCAGAAAGAATCAGATTCTGCAGCTATTGCCTGAAGAATGCTCAGTGTCTTAATCTCATTTCCTCTCATCATTTTTTTTCCCCAAAAAACATTCAAAGGGGAAGTCCATGTCATCATCTGTTAACTTTTCACTTCACAGTATTTATTAGTAATTCATTTCTCCTGAGTGAACTTGCTACCGATTGCCCAGTCACTTTATTTAAAACAATATAAAGATATATAAAAAAATTGCAGTCTGCTGTAGGAAATGCATTCTGGAATAAAGAAGATTTTAAAAGTTAAAATAAAGAAGGTTCTTCTGAAGGCAAAGGAAAATCTCAGTGTCCCCAACAGGACTATAAGTGATGAAAAAGAATAGTGATTCTCCTGTCTGTGTAATCTGTCCTACTCAGTGTCTTTGGCCTAAGGAATATGATAGGATGTATGGTGCAAAAAATTCAGTAATATTATATTCTGAAATTAAAGGAAAATTTGGCAAAAGAAAATCTATCATCATTTTTCTCCACATTTTTCTCTTCATTGGAATAAGAAAAGACCATGAAATAATGACCAGCTGGGGAATAAAGTGGCCTATAGCTTCTTGTATGGCAAAATAATCAGAAGAGTTCAATGTCAAAGCATATGCCCGATGCAGGATGACATCAATCCAAGCTTCTGAGGGGAGGGAAAACCTTTGCTGCTTAGACAGATATTAAACCTTCCTGGAATCTGAAATATATGTCCGCTATTAGAACAGTCATTCATGCTCTTCAGAAGAATTGTCTCCTACAGTAGCTCTTGCATGAAACCAGGACAATTGAAAATGTTTATAAAAAGAAGGATACTTTTGATATTACAACCTATAAGAGCATGATAAATTAATAAAACTTTCAGAGTCCACTCAGGAGATAAAAATCCGTGTGAACTACAGCAAGGCACAAAAACTATTCTTGTAATAATAGAATATAGAGGTTTCAGACCTGTAAGTCATCTGAAGGGTTCTGTTTTCTGTTGAAAGGACTCTGGGGAGAACAGAACTTGACCTTGTTGCATGAGGGGCTCCTATAAGCTGTTTGGTCCCACCCTCATGGCTTGGACAAATGCAACAAGCCTACATCTTTACGTCTCTCACCACATAAGTGATCTTCCATGGCAAGATCTTCCAGCTGCAGAACCAACTCATGACAGAGACTGACCAATTCGCAGGACCATAAATCAAAAAGGTGGAACAAAGGTACCTTTCTCGCCTTTCCCTTCTATCTATATTATAGAAAAACCTCATCTGTCTCTTAGCAGTAAAGATTCTGAGACACTTGGATGAATGGATCTGATTCCACTAGCACAGAGCACTAGTATGCATGCAAATTAGTGTTAATTATAAGACGTTCAAACTTTCAGTATAATTCATATCTTGGGAGGCCCAAAAAAGTATTTCATAGCAAGTAAAGGTGCCTTTCTTTTAATTACAAACTCTAAGTTATGCATTTGGAAAATTGAAAATTCTTAAAAGCATAGTTATTCTCTACTGACTAACAAATTTTAAAGTATCATTAACTGGAACAGATAAAACAAGATTAATTTAGATCATATTATGCCAGTAATGGCTCATAAACATTTCTGCAAGCCTCAGTTTTATCCCAGAAACAAAGCTAGTGCTGCACTGGCTGAAGGTGCCTCCTGTCTGGAGGTCTGGCTCTGGCTGCAGTACGCACCAGAAACCTTGGGGGAAACCTGTATGTGACATCGTGACAGCTCCACAGCAGGTAGGGGAAGAACATCTCCAGTCTCCTGAATTCCTGGGAGTGACAACCCTCTTTCATCATCCTACTTAGAATAAATTTGGGATTGCTCCCTCTCCTTCCTCCCATTGTGAATGAAACCACAAACAACTATAAAAGGCAGTTAAGTGTCACAGAATATGCTTACTGACATATATATTAGTATATATATGTATTATATATGCTTTTAAATTTTTTTAAAACATTTTGTTCAAAATTAATGTTACTAATTTGAAATTAGCTTTTTACATTTTTTCACACTACATGGTTGTCCCTCTGTTTCAAAAATATTTGCCACTTTTCTAAGAAAATGGGCTACTTCAATCCTATTTTGTGAAATAATTTATGTTCTTATCTTGTTTCTAGCTGTTCTGTGTGACTTTTGACTGTGTTGTATCCTCTGTATCTTACTGTTCTATTCTTCCCTGGAATATAAATGCCAGTTTTATTAAATCTGCTGTGACACCAATTCTACACAGAAGTATTTGAGGCCCTAGTCCGATATCATTGATTTCCTCTGAATTAATCAATGTTGGCCATGTCAATAAGGAAAGAGCTATTACCCAGTTGTTAAATTTAGAGTATAAATAGAGAAAAAAAATTAACCATTTGCCATATAACTTATTTTTCTCCCACTCACAAGCGCTTGTGTGATTCTGAAGAGGACTAAAACAGGTTGCTTACCAGTGGTCAGATCCAAATCCTTGCAAAACAAACCAACCAGACAAATTCTGCTGTTTTGCCAGGTTATAGGAAGACTGGGCACATGCTGACTCAGTCTCAGTGGTCAAAAAACCCACCAACCCCTTTACCCTTAAGTGTCCTGCTTTCTGGGGATTTGGCTTACGTACAAATACAAACTAGAGAAGAGGTAAAATTTTAATGCAAATGCTTAGTCTGCCTTATCATCCAATTACTTATCTGACAGGCTACATTACTTCTATATATGTCATTAGCATATTTGCCTACTGGCTATTTAATCTGTGAATACATTTACCATTGTTTCAGCTCACCATAAGTTCATCTGCCTGCCTAGAATGGACAGTTTATTACTGCTTTCATTTTTTTTTCTATGTATTAGTCTGTTTTTAATCCACAACAAGACTTCCATCTATCACTGTGGTTTCTAAGTTTACCCACAAACTCCTATAAAAAAATTTTATCAAACCTTTTCAAAAGGATAGAACTATGTCCATTTACTCTTCTTTCCACACTAGCTTGAAGGTACTTTCAAAGAACACTAATAAGTTAGAGAAACAATTTTTAGCAGCTGTCTGTATTCTAGTTTTCATTTCACCACCACCCACTACTCACCAAAGTTTTTGTGTGTTGTGCTTTCCCCTTACTGAAAGCATATGCTGTGGATTCCAGGAGGGTCATTGGTGCAGGAAGACCTGAGAGCATACATCATGAGCTTACCTGCTGATCAGAGATTGTTATTTTTCACTGCCTCCCTGCACTTAGTAGAATGCCTTCATACAGTGGTGGCCAAATGAGAATTCTCCGGGCTTCAGCCAACATACTTGGTTAAAACCATTGCAACCCTGCATTTTTTTTTTTGTTAGGGGGAATTTTCTTTTCCCTACTGTAGAACAATTCTTAAGAAACCATGTGGCCATTGCTGTGAAAGAATTCTCTCTAGCAGACATAGGCCCATCTTCTTCCACCTCCTGCTCCCTTCGAAGCTTGCCTTGGGCCCGCCTCTGTGAGCAGGCTGATGTACAAAACACTGAATCAAAAGGAGGCAGCAGGGGACTGCAGAGAGTTATCAAGTGACTTCCCAGCCTTATCCCTGTCTCCCTGAGAGGCAGTCTGACAAGGGAAGGTTGGAAATGAGTACAGAATCCATCTCGACACCACAAAATACCAGGCAGTGTTTAGGCGGCTGTCAGGCTGTTGCTGACCCAGAATTTTTTCCCCATTTCCTTTATTCCCCTGCCTGCCAGCAACCCTCTGATGTTCCTTGAATCACAGCCCCGGCCACCTTTGTGGTAGACTAAGCACACTGCTCTCTGCTCATGCTCATTATAGAATATTTGTTCTGGTGCAGTTACACAACAGTAATACAATTGTACTGGAAATTGAATAACTGCATTAGATGAGCTAGTACAGTTTTCCTTCTCTGGGTACAGCACCATGCCAAGGAAAAACCCAGTCCCTGGAGCATGGCCATTCACATTCGCATGCAAAAGACTATGGAGGTGAATTGTAAGCTCTTTTGTTCATGGCTTACTACTGCCTTGCACAACAGGGATCCAGTCCACGGCCTGGCACCTAAGCATGCCAAAAGTGCTGCTGTAACTATGCAACAACAGCTACTAATACTAGCAGGCAAAGTATCATCCATTTTAAGCCCTGATTTTATACAACGTACTGTTTTTCCTTTTTAAACAGGATTTTAAAACCCCAAAATCTTACCATTCAACCAAAATCAGTTAAAAAATTGCTCTGTTATCTTTGGAATTCACAGGCAGGATCCTGCATAGACAGTGACCAGCAACCAAAACCTCTCCTGTTAGAGAAGAGGGCACCCCAAGCCAAGGGTGAACAGCACCGATGCTCCAGAAAGTACTTGCACTTCACCTCTGATATACCGCAGAGCTGCTCGCAGGGTGCATGAACACAGTGAGGTTTTATCTTGACAAACTGTCTGCATGACAGCCTCTTCACGGAAGCCTAAATTTCATCTGAATGCTAATGCTGGCATTGTGTTGACTTTACAATGCAGAGTTCTCACACTCCCACTATCAGCCCAACCACCGTACAAATTCCCTTCATTACTGCTGTGGTCTCACATTCCAAAACCCTCCCTTGCAGGAAATTACATGCATTTCAACACTGACAACAAGCAAGATGTGACAAGTAAATATTCTGCTGCAATGGGATTTGAAATCTGGACTTTAAATGCTTTCATCTGCAGATGATATAATATCATAGGCTTTTTCACATGCAGCTTTAAAATTGTGTATCCCCTTTGCAAAGCCACAAAAAGAACAACTGAAGAGTGTGAAATTTCAATTAATATTGGTTCCCCAAAGTGAAGCCATTTAGAGAAAAATACTCAGTATGTATACCTTTTCAAAAGGCTGAAGATAGATTGGAAAAATCTTTAAAAAAGTATTTTGAAAGTGAAAGAAAAAGTTCCTGTCTTCTCAATTACACGAATGAAAATCCAAGAGTGCTGGAGTTGCTACTTCAAGTTGTACAGGTAATATGAAAAGAAAACTATAGAGAATCAATACCAGCCCTGTCCTCATTATGCAACGATGAGAATTTATCCCACAAAACCAAATCCAAATCCAAATCGAAATTCAAATTCTAATTGGAGAAACAATCCATATTGACATAGATTATCTTTGTTGGTGCTTTAGAAATACCAAAATCCCTTGAAGGGTAGAACCGCCATCTACCAAAGTGAGGAAAAACACATCTGGAATGTGCTGTGTTCTCCAAATCCCAGGCTGAGAAAAATTCCCCTTAGGGTCACAGAGAAGGTTTCAGCAGTTTTCAAGCTGTAATATACTGCAAAACTATTAGAGCCCAGTAGGAGGTAGATGCAGCTTACTCCATCACAAATCTCTCCTCTGCTGCTTCTGCTATTCAGCACCAGTTCTAGGCAATAGAATAAAATTTAGCTTTACGATATAAGTAGGCATGATTTCCATCCTTCATACCTTTTCTCCCATTACTCTGTGCCTTTTATGCCTTCAAAGCCCTGAGATCAGTTCAACGGGCAGTAAGGTGTGACTGAACAGTACCACAGGCTCCAGTACTGTGCCACACTTACCTTATGCCCCCCTTTTATGCTTCAGCTATTATCTGTGTGTGTAACAACCAGCTTTCCACTTTCTATTTCATATGAAACCCATTATTTCAATGGTCTACGTGTCTTACTAAATCACACGCACCTATATCCATGCCCTGGCAAACTGCAAACACACATGAAAGAACCGATTGTCAGTGCCTGTCATGGAATCATAGAATCATTGAATGGTCTGAGTTGGGAGGGACTTTAAAGATAATCCAGTGCCAACCCTCCTGCTATGAGCAAAATGGTAAAATGTCAAAATGGTAAAAGTCTCAACTATAACCACTAGTCCCTTAGTGAGTCTGAATTTCTTTCCTCTACTTGCCCATGAACTTCACATGCATGTTGGAACACGGTAGGTGTGAGTCTGGTACCTCTCTGCCCTTCTGGTTAAAATCAACCATCATTTTAAATTACTGGGGAAAGGAGTGACCAGTAGACAAGGCAACACCGTTGCATGAGTTGAGCATCCTCTGGAAACCAGGAAATGAAATAAGTAATTGGATTCTGTAATAGTTGACTTTGTCTTAGTGGGTCTGAATTAATCCAAAGGATTAGTATTTGTGAAAAGAAAGAAAGAAAAACTCATGATTTCATTAATATTTTTTTCCCAACTATCTGCTGCCAGCAAAGGTTAGTGTTTCTTCTCTCTTTGTTTACTGCAGTTCATTTTATCTTCAGGCAGGCATATATTTTAATCTGAGCTATTCCAGGAAATTCTATTGATGTTGTGGAGTTGCTGCAGATTTTCACCTAGGTAACTGAACTCAAAAGGTATATAAATATATATTTTGTCTTTTTATTTTGCTCATTTTTCAGTTCTGTGCCCAGCCTTTCAATTCTTTACATCTGCATTGCTGCATCAAGTCTCCACTTCAGAGGAATATTCCCCAAAGTCCTTATTCCTTGAAACACAGTATTTTCTTTAAAAGGCAGAAACGACTTTGTGGTCTGACACTGGAATACCTGAGGGATTTCTACTGAATTTACCTTGTGAATGTCGACAGAATCAGCAGGAGACAAATAGAAGCTTTACTCTTCTAAAACAGGGTTGTGGAAATACCACTGTATTTATAATAGAATGTATAAATCCCCCAATCCCTTTGTTCATTGTTCTGCAAGAACTTGCTTAAACTAAGCTAAACAAAAAACACTTGTGCAGCAATTCTGTTAGATTACACCAACAAGAGAGGAATAAATGAATATGCTAGTCACAGTCTATAGCAATCTCTCTCCAAAATTCCTTGTTTCCCACTGTGCTGATTTATGCCTAATGCAGAATATGATTTATCATGCAAGGTGTATTATTAATGTTATGTTAGAGGCAATATATGGGAAGGTCTTCAATCATAAAATGGTTACTGGACTTTGGTTGACAAAACAGGAAAAATCACTACCTGTGAATGCCTCCTGTGCTTGACTTCTCATTGGCAGAGATCCCACCAGTGGGAATATCACTGGGAGACAATGCTTCACTTCCTACTAAAATACTCTAGTCTCATCTTCATTTGGAGCGCATGTGGAGAGAAGAGGTAAAACAGCCACATCCAACTCTATTCATTCTTAAGTAATTAAAAACCCAGTGCCACGCAGAACCTGAAGGACTCCAGAAAACTACACAGTAAGGGTAGAGAGAGAGTGAGAGGACAGGGCCAATTGAGTAAACAACTAAGGTTAGATTAGGATAAACTTATACTTCATTCTGACCTACTTCTTTTTTACAAAATGAGGTGAATTACTTCAGGTATGTTTTAAGCTATATGTGCACTCTCTGTCACACTGCATGCTTTCCTCAATCTTCTTTCTTCTTCTTCAAGAAAAAAGTCACAAAAATTAAAAACAAAGGTATGCTACTCCTCCTCCTTCTCAGAAAAAAGTCCATGGGATGTAGTGAGGTATGCAGTTTTTACCATTAATTCTAAACTGGTAACATGACTAAATTTGCATTTGACATCTATGAGCACAACAAAACCCAGGGCACAGAGGGCAAAAATGCAGCTGCACACACACACTCAACAAATAGGGAGAATATGCAGAAGCAGAAGCCAAAGGTCCTGTAGTTCTGAGGACCGCAGTAAGGAAGGGTAACATGACTTGTCTCTCCTGTCCCTTTCTGGGTTGCATGTACAAAAATACCTCTAGCCCAGTTTGGTTCCTTTGGTGCAAACAAGTTTGTATCAGTGTAACTGAGGGCATGTCAACATGGTATTCAAAGGTGTTATTTTGGATTGTATGGATATACTCAACTTTAAAAATATCTAGTTCATGTACTCAAAGCACTGTAGTTGTGGATGGAGTCCAACACATATTTTCTGACAACGTTGCCAGAAAATATAAACTACTGAAATGTTGTCCAGACTGGTTTCCATTATAGAACTCATTCAACTCCATTTTCTTTCCACAGCGGTTTTTTTTTTTTTTAAAAAAAGGATACTGTTCTTTATTTGGATTATTCTGACCATAGTACTGTGACACCATGTCTAGTGGCACTATTATTGCAGCCAACAGCAATAAAAGAAATGTGCTTGGGACCATGATAGCACTGAGGCCAACTGGGACACAACAGGCAATGGAGACACAACAGCCACACAAAAACCTCTTACCCCTCTGTACTGGGTGGCTGCACTCATACTGCCCACTGAGAGAGTCCCTGGCTTGTGTCTACTCGTGATCCATGGCCAGGATTTGTGTATAAGCACGGTCAAAATTGTGCCAGCACATTGTTGAAGTAAGCCAGAGACCAAGCTAGAGGATTGGATCTCTGCTCACCCATGTTGCGTAACTCTTAAGAGCATGTTTTGAGCTACTCTGGGTTTCTCCAAGATACCCAGGGACAGCCTGGGGGAAAACTCATTCCAGGGACTGTCTGCAACCGGCAGTAAAAGTATAACTGCACCAGGGGTATCTTATAACAATCCCAGCTTCAGACCCTCAGACTCTTCCATATATCCTCCTGCTGCATCTCAGGGTATGCCGTGCACCTTGTTTCACACTGTGCAAACAATGACTGCAGAAAGCTGCAACACAGGTATCATATTATTTCAGGCAATTCAAGCTGAAAAGAAAAAGAACCACAAAATAATAATTACATCTTTGGGCCTCAAAAGCACCACTTGATGCCCAGGGAGACCCACAGCCAAGTACCACATAGCTTGGAAGAAGTTAGTGTACTAGATAAAGAGCTCACACTGAGTAATCTGGATGAGACCCAGCTTGCTCTAAATTGCTCTGTAGCACCCTCCTATTATTCAATACAGAAACAGTTTATGAGGTATTGCAGAGATGCAGAATAGTCAACTGATTCCCATATCATTACATCTAGAACCTTCCCTTTCTCACCCTAAAATGTCCTCTCTGCAACTTTCATAGCATGGACAATATGAACTTCAGTTTAGTGGTCCTTTCAAACCCTTTACAGACCCTCCTGTGCACTAGGCATTTACAGAAGGGATGCGGTGCCCCTTGAACTGCCTGGTACTTTGGGTCAATTTTAAAGAGGCCCTCCAATCCAGCTCTGCAGGTCTACCTGTACCGTAAAACTCTATATTTGCCCTAAAGCAGTCCAGTCTTAAACTAACCACACTTCCAACTCACCCCAGTTCCCACCTTGACCGTCTCTTCCTTCAGTTTGTTCAGCTTAGGCTGAAGATTTGAGAATGGGAGGTCAGTAAGTGACTGTCCCACAAACTCCCTCATATTCCTCACTTCTGATCCCCAGTTCTCTGGTACCTTTCTCTGCTGTCCATATGAAGAGACCTGCTGGAAAAAGAGCTAAGAAATTCACATACAACTTCTGAGGAGGCCTCTATTTTGCAGCTAAGGAAGTATAAAATATGGGCTGCTCTGCTGCACATTATGAAAAGAGATACAGATGGTGTAAGACAGCTCACGTGGTTCAGAATAATTGAGAGGGAACCTCAGGATAGACCTTACTTATCAATGTAGACATATTATACTTTGCAGATGGTGCACACCACGGCATATAGATGTACCAGAAGCTCTCCACCCACAAAAATAAAAGCTGCACGCCCTCTAAATAAAAAAAAAAACCACCACCACACAGCTGAAATGAAGTAATCAATAATCTTGCCACTAGGTCTATTTCTTGAGTGTGACAAGGTGCCTGACTGATCAAAACTAAAAAACATTGTCTCTTTCTTAAATTATGGACACAAAGCAATTTCGGTTTTACTGGGTATACACAGAAGAGAGAGGATTATCTCCTTCTTTTTTGAACGACACTGGGGACATTTTGTTTTAATCAATTAAAGCCTGATGTTGCTACACTGCAATCAGAATAAGAAATTCTGACTCTATGGCACTTCTTCCCCTCTCCTAAGCTGTTTCTACTTTCTCGCTGCAAAATGCTTCTAGCTGTAAATGATTTCTGCATTTCAGATTTATAAAAAAATATATATAAACCAAATGAAGAAAAATGAAAATATATTCATGCAGCTGTTTCTGCCTATCACCTTTAATCTTTCATGCACTTTAAAATATGTGCTTCCCACAAAGGGAGAGAGAGATCTATTTTTGCTTTATGTGAATATAAAAGTAATTTGTTGCCATAGCAATATTTTTCCATCCAAATGCTCTGAACACCACAGTTGCTTCAGGTTTTGGACAAACTGCAACTATCCCCAAAGATGTAAAACGTTATGCTTCAATAACCTCTTCAGTTCCATTATAATCACATCTTTCTACTAGACATTATTAACAAAATATAATTCAATACAGATGTTTATGTCTATACAAGCTTACTCCAAGAGACCACTTTGAAAATAATTTGCTTGCATCTTGTTTAATTCAATTTGCATTAAATTTCTGTAGAATGAATTGAAAAAACCTCCCCACTTTCTATCCAGTGGGCCAAATTCTGAAGCCCACAGGAAAGGTGGACAAAAGCAAAGAGAGATGTTAATCCCCTGCACGTTGTACTTTCTTAAATTCCTATCCCCCCCCACCGCCCCTTGCATGGTGCTCTTTTTTAGGGTTCTCAAAGATGTTAGCCCTGTTCATTTCCATAGCAACCCTCTCTCTAGAGTGGAACAATTTGTTAAAATTGTTGGGGTTCAGCCTTTGAAAACAGCAATACCACAACGACTGGTACAAGAAGCCTCCCAGAGCTTGGGCTAGGAATCACAGGAGCACCATTTTGACTCTGTCCTGGGAACAAAAACTTCCATGGCTCTTGGAGGATATCCTTGGGGATGGCTGGGGAGATGGCAGGGGGGATGGCAGGGGAGTTGGAACTAGATGATCTTTAAGGTCCCTTCCAACCCAAATCATTCTATGATTCTATGATTTCATGCAAGTTGGAACTATGGATTATGGTATGCAAAACACAGTGCTTGGATGAAGCTTACAATATATTCTTATTGCAGTATTAAATAATGTTTAAACAGAAATAAAACAAAACCAAAATGAAACATAATCCTCAAGCTTTCAATAAAAAAAACAAAACAAGAACACACAGATGGTGCCAGCTTTCCACCCTCTTCCACCTACACTTTAGGAACGATTTCAAAACATGAGGGATTTGTGTAAATCGAGGCCGACTGCCCCAGCCCACTAACAGCGCTCCCAGGCGTGATGCCACACTAAACTCCATCAAAACCTTGATGCCATCCACCTGGTGCTCATACATCTGGTGAAGTTCTCCAGATGTGACCAAAGTTGAATCACTGTGCAGTTCATTTGGAAAGAAGGAACTGTATGTGTGCGTGTGGTTTTTTACTGTTTCTGACTGGATAGGAATTGTGTACATGTAGCTGTCCTTGTTACTTGCACACATTTTCACCAGACCTTGACTGTGTGTTTGTCTGTTTTGCTGCACACTCTTGAGCGTGTGTAGCCTTGCTACACACTCAAGAGCTTGTAAACCCTTTGGGAATATTTGTTATATATCCCACAGGGCCCCACCCTGGTAAGTTCTTGTAAGAATACAATATCAACACTAAATAAACATGCTTGTTATAGGCCAGACATTCTAGCACAGTATCTTATTTCTTGAAAAAATCTATCATATGCTTTCTTAATCCAGATGTAAATCATGATTTACTGTTGTATTTAAATTGTCACCATCTGTTTAAAGTGGACGTGAAATGCAAAATGGTCTATTTTTACACTGTCTCACAGCCAACTTGAAATGCAACATGCATTTTATACTTAGGAATAGAACTGGCTCTGCTGCAGATGGTCCTTTATTCGTGTAACCTTTTGCACTGGTAGTGTCTGCATGTGTCTTGTACACAGCACCAAAGAGAGGGAAAGGAGACAGCACAAAACAGCAGTGTAATTGTAAGCCCATGAAAAGTGAGTCTTCAATAGATAGACACTTGAAGTATATAAACCGTCATAACTTACTTGCCTTAAAGTGAAGTTCAACAGTCAGCTTAAGACAAAGTAAACCCACATAGTATTGTTAAAACATGAGTGTTCTTGCATTCCCTTTTACCCCAGTCTGCAAGTTTCTGTCCACTCCCTTCTGCCAGCATTAGAGCAAGACTGGGAAATCGATCTAGCCAAAAGAATTTTCCATTTTTGAGTTTTGCCAGGTTAGTTTTCAGTCAAATCAGTTTCCAGACCTGGCTGATTGTGCTACCATCCACATAAACCCTAGTGCAGAAGTGAAATTATTCCTTTCAAGGGCATCATGCAGTGCAAATGGAGGTCAGTTAATCCCTCTTGTGAAAGAACGCTCTTAACTGACTAGATTTCATATTGATAGTGTTCTCTGAGGGGTAATACACAAAATAACTATCAATCAGTACGTGTCAGGCAGTTTACTGCCAGAGGAAACAACTTACCATAAACAATGTTTCTGCAAGACAGACGTGTGTTTAGATCACTATTTTACAGATAAGGAAAGAAACTGAAGCACATTAACTTTTACCCCTAAGGTCAAAGAGAAAATACATAGAGCAGGATAGAAGGAAACATCTCCTGCCTCCAAAGTCCTGTACCTTAACTACAAAGCTACTTTACTTTGTATATGCACATCTCTTTCGTATATGAGTGTATATATATACACCTATAGATTTATGTTTCATAAAGAAATGTGTCTAAATGTGAAATATTGATTTTTGTGGTCAAAACCAAAATAATAATAGAATCATAGAGTGGTTTGGGTTGGAAGGGGCCTTAAAGATCATCTAGTTCCAACCCCTCTGCCATGAGAAGGGACACCTTCCACTAGACCATGTTGCTCAAAGCCTCATCCAACCTGGCCTTGAATGCTTCCAGAGAGGGGGCATCCACAACTTCTCTGGGCAACCTGTTCCAGTGTCTCACCACCCTCACAGTAAAGAATTTCTTCCTCATATCTAATCTAAACCTACCGTCTTCCAGTTTAAAGCCATTACCCCTTGTTCTATCACTACCTGCCTTTGTAAAAAGTCCCTTCCCTTCAGGTATTGGTAGGCTGCTATAAAATCTCCCCGGAGTCTTCTCTTTTCCAGGCTGAACAGCCCCAACTCTTTCAGCTTGTCCTTGTAGGAGAGGTGCTCCAGCCCTTGGATCATCCTCATGGCCCTCCTCTGGACTTGTTCTAACTGGTCCATGTCTTTCTTGTGTTGGGGGCTCCAGAACTGGACACAGTACTCCAGGCGGGGCCTTACAGTAGTGGAGTAGAGTAGGAGAATCACCTCTCTCGACCTGCTGGCCACTTCTCTTGATGCGGTCCAGAATACAGTTGGCCTTCTGGGCTGCGAGTGCACATCGCCGGCTCATGCTGAGCTTCTCATTCACCATCACTCCCAAGTCCTCCTCTTCAGAGCTGGCCTCAAGCCACTCATCACCCAGCCTGTATTTGTGTTTGAGATTGCCCCAACCCAGGTGCAGGACCTTGCACTTGGCCTTGTTAAACTTCATGAGGTTAGCACAGGCCCACCTCTCAAGCCTGTCAAGGTCCCTCTGGATGACATCCCACTTGCTGAGGGTGCACTCAATCCCACTGTCCATGTCTCTGACAAATATGTTGAATAGTACTGGCCCCAGTACCGACCCCTGAGGGGCACAACTCATCACTGGTTTCTACTTGGACATTGAGCTGTTGACCACAACTCTTTGAGTGCAACCATCCAGCCTGCAGGAACTTCACCAGACTGGCATGACTTCTCAAATATGACAAATAGTAGCTTCATAACTTCACAACTTCATCCAACAGTTCCCTCAGGACCAGCGGATGTATCTCATCAGGTCCCATGTACTTGTGCACCTTCAGGTTCCTTAGGTGGTCCAGAACCTGATCTGGTCCTACAGAGGGTGGTTCTTCATTCTCCCAGACCCTCCCTTTGCTATTTACAACTTGGGCAGTGTGGCACAAGCCCTTGACAGTGAAGACTGAGGAAAAAAGTCATCGAGCACTTTAGCCTTCTAAGTGTCCCAGGTGACCAGATCTCCCGTTGCCTTCCTGAGAGGGCCCACATTTTCCTTAGTTTTCCTTTTCTCCCTGACACACCTATAGAAGCTTTTTTTGTTGCCCTTGACATCTCTGGCCAGAATATAAACTAATTTTATAAGCTGTACTAAATTATAGGAGCAATAGAGAAAATTAACAAGCAGAATTTGCACAAAAGGATGTTATATAGCATCATACATAGTTAGACTTCATTCTTAGTTGCAAAATTGTTAACTAGTTTTACACCTTGGAATAACTAAAAAAAACCCATTCATATTTTATACTGCTGACTTCCAAACATGTTTTGGGATGCTTTTTTTTTTTTTAATGTAAAATTAATATAATTTTGGTTTACCAAGAATCAACAGGTGTTAACGATATGATTGCATCAGGGCATAGTGTTTATTACTATTAATTTATTGTTAAGTTAAACTAAATACCACTTGATAGGTAGGGAACACAAAGTACTTTAAACACAACAGAAGAGGAACTCTGGTTTTGCTTGCATCAACATCATAGTTTTAGAAACACCAACTAACAATGAGCTTTATTGTACCAAATGGGATAGGTGATCAGGCACTGAACCATTTTCCTTCTGACCCCCTACTTTCTCTCTGCAGTCAGGCAGGTCCACAACTGGCAATGCTCCAAAAAGCATGGAGATTCATAAATGCAAATATGTATTAAACATGCAAACATGATGGATCAGTGTGCCCTGAAATATGCATGTTCTTAAAACACAGCAGCATAGTTTTCTGATAATATGTAATGACATCTGACAGCTTATATTCATATTCTAAAGAGGTTTTCTTCTGGAAGAAGAATTAGTGGGGAATACAAATAGAGGGATACAAGAAGGTAAAATAAGTATGTTTACAGGAAGAAAGAAAATGCAAGGGCAAATATAAAACTCTCCA
Organism: Antrostomus carolinensis; assembly: GCF_000700745.2. Taxonomy (NCBI): domain Eukaryota; kingdom Metazoa; phylum Chordata; class Aves; order Caprimulgiformes; family Caprimulgidae; genus Antrostomus; species Antrostomus carolinensis. The sequence continues at coordinate 24,300 of NW_010329445.1, read as the reverse complement.
GTGTCGACCATGCTACAAAAAATCCTGACCATATTGCAGCACACAGTGCAGAAGGTCTGTTCCCCCAAATCACATGGCAGAGGGCTTGGCAGAGTCTGGGAAAGGAGGGACATGAACTTGGGAGCAGAGGTGTGCCAATGAATCTGCAAGCATGCAGGTTTCCCAGCTGAACTCCTCTGGAAAGGATGAAGCAACTGTAAAGGCACTCGAGGGGGCAGATACAGAACCCTCACTGACCTCTCCAATCCACAGCTCATTTATCATGCTTTAGGTCAGGGCTTTACCCTTCGTGAGGTCAGGGATGTGTTTCTCTTTTCACACAGTGAAACATCCATCAAAGTTGTGCAGGAAGCAGCTTCACCAGCTGGAAATAATGTGCCAAAGAAAGATTTTATTTAAATAGCAAAACTGTCGGAGGGCCAGTTCTCACAGTTGCCTAAATGCCCTTCACGCCATCCTGACAGCCAATGGCAGGCACACAGTATTGGATCCAGTGCAGAGAAGGCAGCTTGGTGTCGGACTAACATAAAAAACCTAAAAAACTGCAACTGTAGCCCATGTCCTTGAGAAGTCTGAGGAAATGGAGCCACAGGCAGAGCAGTGCTGGGCCAGCCATAGAAACTTGCACACACTACAACACATTGCCCTGTGCCTGCTGGACCCTTGGCATGTGGCCTTGCCCCTGGCCTTGCCCTCTGTGGTCAGTTTTACCCCACGGAAACAAACTTTGACTTCCCATCTACATACCTGCTTTATGCTGGGATCCAGATCAGGGATTCCCAGTGCTGCTGGGGGCGTGGGATTCATCCTGGAGAGACCCCAGCTATGGCTTGACTGCCCATCCCTCCATCTTCATATCCCTTCATAAGCAAATGGGAGGGAAAAAACCCCACCAGGGCCATATCACAGCATCCATTCCCTGTCTCAGGCTGGAGCTGGTCTCTGTCCTTGGGCACGGCCCACCTGTGGCTGTACCTGGGGATGCCAAATCCCTCCAGCCCCTTCCAGTGGTCCCCAACCTCAGACAACTCTTATAAATACAAATGTGGACATTTACTCAGATTCAGTATGCAATGCCAAAGAACTTGCGTAACTCCGATGGTGTATTTCAAAAGGAGAAGAAAAATCAGCACTGAATAATGTCCTGAACAATATGAAGAAGGATGCAGGTCACCGAGGTGGGTATAAAAGAAAAGGATCTGGTGGAATGATGAATACTGCCATAAGACAAAAAGCTTAGCCCTCAGACCTAACACATCTCATGAGCTAAAAGGAGTGGATAATTGCATGTAGCCTTGGTCAGCTCTGGCTTCCAGTCATTGTTTCACCACTGACTTGCCGCATAAAGTTGCTCTGAATCATTGCATTTCTACTTAGGTTTTGTTCCTTTCCAAATAGAGATAACACATTTTGCCTTCCTGTGGGGTGCTTCAGCTTCCATGGAAGAAAAGTGGTATATATGAGTATTCTTGTTACTTAATAAGTTAAACCTGCCAGGCAAAGTCCATCATTTTGGTTTGTATTTGTACAGCACCTGGTGCAATGTGGGTCCTTCTCGCAAGCCAGCAGAAGTACATAGAGTTAATTACTTTGTTTTGTTGAGCCTCCAAAGGTCTTTAAGAAGTGGCTGCTCATTTATACACCAACCCCACTTAAAGCATAAGGGTAAATCCTCTGGATATGTGAGCAGAGCTCATTAAATTCAGCGGAATCATGGCTCCAAGTCACCCAGAAATCTGCTGTACACAGCTGTCCAACCCAGGAATTCACAAATAAAACAATTTGGTAAAAAATGATCTGCTAAAAAAAATCTTTAAGGATGTGTCATCACATATCTTGGAAATACATTTGCTCTATATACATTATTTGACTTTAAAGATTTCAGAAGGGTAAAGTCTTACAGCATTTGAATATGAAATTAAGCAAAGGATCCTGTCATTCCTCTGCTCACATCTAGTCTTTTATTTTTCATTATGAACCCCATCTAGCCTGTGATTATGCTGACCCTTTACTTCCTCTGGCTGTGCATTTCTGCCCTTATTCTGCAAGGCATACAATTGACCATAAATTGGATATTAAGAGAATAAATTCTTAATATATTTGTAACGTGGAATACAATTAAAAACAGTTCAAGTATGCAACTTGGATGGCTGGAAAAACTGTTTTCAGTGGTGTATTTGCATCTTACAGCCACGACTGAAAAAATTATGAAGGCATAGAAGATATTTTCTTGACATTTTTTACTGATCTGGGACTTGTTTTTACCGGAGAAAGAGAAGAAAGACATAATGAATTTGGGAAAGATGGCTGCAATAATTTTTTTATTGGTTAAGAACTGAACTCAAAGTCCATTTCAGTCAGTCTGGGAACTCCATTAACTTCTGATTTTTTTGCTCAGAAAGCCATATAAAAAATTACTGCAAAAATGTAATACACTTACAAAGTGTAAGCAACAGTACAACAGAGCCTGCTTCTTAACACTGTTGATGGTAGAAGCTGAAAGAAATTAAATAAGGTAACTAGAGGTGCTGAGCTTGGGAATCAAATGGCTCACACAATGTATCTTGACATACGTTACAAACTCAGGTTATGCATGGATGTATCATGCTTTTTTGGCATGTTAGCATTTACATAATTTAAGGCATGATTTAAGAAATAACAATGGATGCGCTGTTATAGTCCAGTTAATGTGTTTACATTAAGTTTTATCCAAAAGCATCTGTAAGAAGCCAATATACTAAAATTCCTAGTGAATTTCCCAAGGAAAAGGCTAGCAGACAGCTATGAAACCTTGCCTATCAAGTAAATAAGATAGTGAGACTCTTTCATGTCACATTTTCAATAACAACAGGAAGTCTGATGTTTGTTATATAACAATATTTTGTTTTCAATAAACATCTTGACCATTCATCTAGAATACGATAGTGGTTTAGTATTCTAGTGATTTTAGTGATTGTCAGGGGTTTGGAAAGTCACAACGACAGTACCATGCATGATAAACAGAATAATAGCAAATTCTGGGTACTAAAATTACATAAAGGATTTTATCTCTTTGATTTCAAAGAAGTTGTGGCATGTCAGAAGGCAGAAAATTTTACCCATTATTATCAATTCTAACAGATATTTGGCCAGTTATTCCCATAAATCCTTTCATATTACCAGGTATGTAATAACTGATACTATCATTATATTATATGCTGAAACATTGTGGGCCATAAAATTAGCTGATATTGTGATTGATGCTATGTGAATATTATAAATTGAGGGTCACATATATGCTAACATTTGCTGAAGTGCTATGCTCAAATTATTTATTTAGTTGTGTAAAGGATGATGTTCAGTTGTTTATGAACATACTTTTCAAAGTTTTACTTTTTCAGGTGAAGTCTGATATACTTATTCTCAAATACAAGAGAGTGGTCTTAGGAAAAACTTGTTAAATTGTTTTCTAGATGGAAATAAGTGTGTGAGAAGGTGAGAAAGCCCTTTTATTCAGTCTTCATCTGAACAGTGCTCACATTGCAATGGAAACTGCTGAAAAATTAAAATTTGTCAGAGACAGTTCTGGAATGTAGATAGGCCTTTCATTGGTCTGCTGAAAAATCAGATTTAAGATTATAGTGCTTTAATAACATAATTTATGCACAGATAATAAATTATATTAAATGGATAAAAGCAAAAATCTTGCATTTTTATGGCACTCCTGTGAATATATTAAGTAAGTGAATATTGATTAGGTGATGTCTCAGGATTTCATTAGCTATGAAGATGCAAGCACAAAAAAGTGGATGGAATTTAGTACTTATTTAAGGATTGCAAATACAATCTGTGAAAGGGTGTCTGAATGAAGTCTGGGCCCCAGAATTTAGTTTTTCTTCTTGCATGATACAGAATTATCCAGAGGTTTCTACCATGCCGATGAATATGTAGCATGTAGTACAGTACATTAGTTCTGTGACTACCTATGAAATAGCAACATGTAATTTTTTTTTTTTTTTATTTTAGACTTAGTATATAGCAAAAATGGCAAAAATCCCACATTTTACAATAAAACACTCAGTAATTAGGATGCTTTGTCATAAATGCCGCCTCTCTGGGCTAAACCTTCCAGCTCCTGTGCCCTTCTACAGAGTCTCGGGATGAAGAGGCTCACTCCGCTCTGGCTGTCACTGTAGAAAGCCACTTGCATGGGCATGGAGAAATATGGGAGCACTGGGCATGGTGCAGGTGTTTCACTGATTGACTTGATACAGTTAACCTGCGAGCCAGGAACTGCAGGGCACTACAGAAAACACAACGTCAAACAGTTAGGTGTGTAGGAGAGTCCTACTCCATTGTGGTTGGGCTGGGTTTTCAAGGAAAAAACTGTGATAACTGTCTGCAGTGTGGGTACAGTGTTTCCGGGAGGGTAAATTACTGCACAGAGCTCTCTGTACTACACTGTGATGACTTCTGAGTCACTGAGTTGACACCTGCAAAAAAGCCAATGCAAGACATGGCCCCAGATGACCACAGTTAAACTGCTGGAGGAATTCCAAATGTTGTTTTGGTATTCAGGATTTAGCTAGCTCCTGGGTCAGACACCTTGCCCAAGAAACAGGTTGGATGTGGCTATCCTGCCTTGGAGTTAAAGAGAACCAAATAGTATGGCCATGGCTAGAGCATGCCAGTTTGTCTCCAACTCAGAGAACAGACCCTAGCATTGTGTAGCTAGCAGAAAGTTAAAAATCTTGGATTTCAGGGGCCTTTGCTGACTTCTGAAGTTTCCCCCTTCCTAAGGCAAGCACTTAGGTAGCCCAGTATATACATACCTACTCGTAGCCATGTGGTGTAGCCCGTTAGCTGTGTCTGGTTTAAAAGCCTGTTGGTCCTTCTTTCCTTGTGTAGATGTAAAATACTTTCCTTCTAGTATTACACCCTGGATAGAATTAACCCCCTTCCTCACACGATCACAGTTACCTCATACTGAGGCAGTTCTTCACTGTGATCTCTAAAGCCTTCTTGAAGATAGTGCTTTCCAGGGTGCATTCCTCAGTTCTGAGCTACTGCTTGCTTCCCTTGTTCCTAGCTGTTGGAGCTTGAACTTGTCTTTCTTAAAATGTGTTTTCAACAATTCACCTTATAGATGTCTCCCATGGCTTCCCTATGATTGTTACTACTTTTTCACCATCTAGAATAATCTGCTATTTTCTAATACTAACACCTGAGAGATTTATTTAGAAATACTGCTGTTTGCTTATGATTTCTTTCTGATCATTGCTTTCTGAGATCTGTCAATTAGAAAGTTTCCAACCCATGTAAGAACTGTTGTTTATTAGGATTTTACAGTGCTCATGGTACTCTTATTCCCATGGAAGCAAGGCACCTGTTTTTGCCCTCAAAACCCCTCGATATTTTTTGAGGCTATCTGTCATTTTCAAGTACATTTGTAGAGACATAAATATCCTAAAGACAAACATATTTCACAAAAGTAGATAGTTGTAGGAAAATACTACCAGAGTTCAAACATCACTCTCAATAATTTCTGAATCCATTGGATAGTTCCTATAGTTAAAGATGACAGCATTTTTGTCATTTTGAAATATGCTGCAGCAAGAGATAATAGCTCTGTGCTGATATATGCAGAGTAAACAGAAAATCTAAGTGTAATACTGTTGAACAGTCAATTAATCAAGAGAGACACAATTCCCTAGAAAAACAGGTTTTGTTAGCTCTCAGAACTACTTGTTTAATCAGATTGTCATGTGATACTAAGGCAAATACCTTACAAACTTCTGCTACACATCCCTTATCAAACAAATTTGTAGTACAAAAAATGAGGTTGGTTTGATCAGACTGATTCGACATCTTTAAATTCTGTTCCTATCTCTTGCTATAGATTCAAACTTTTACTACTTTTTCTGCTATTTGGCCCAGGCTGACTCCGTGCTGAAAGACCTAACAGCCAATGCACTAACCTTTCTTGAACATTGACATAACATTAGCACTGTTTTTGTCTTTTCAAATTTCCTTAGTAATCTGAGATTTATTAAAAATTAACCTAATCCATTTGTTCTTTAATGTCCACACCTCAGAGGCATTCAGTTTAACATCCTTCTTTATTAGGGATGGGCTGGGAAGTACTTCTTCTCCTTCTTATGAAATTAGATATTTATTGAGTTCTTTTGCCTTTTCTACATCATTATTTAAACATCTCCTTGATTATATGTCTTATTAATGAGACTGGTGTCAAAGTGCTTCCTGAATTATTCATGGTAGTTTGTGGTGATGAAACCATGGAACATAGCAGAAGATGAATGGTTTTGTGGTTAAAATATTCTCTTAGCATTAAGTGATCTAGGTTTTAGTCCTACAGACTTCCAATGTGACATTATCAGATTAAAATACTTTTTATGTCATATGACTACCTCCTTCTGGACCTGTTAGTGAGAAAGTTAAAAGCTTGCCTGTTTTCCTAAGTCTATTCTCTTTGCTTCCTTCATGGTACTCTTAATTCAAAAAGACTTTTTGTGACTCATTTCTCAACCTCCCTCAGTGCTAAAAGCTATCGTAACCCACCATCCTTTCATATCAAAAGACAATGAAAGGTATTCTCAGATATGCCCCAGATCTCATGCATCTTTGCCCTTACTGCTTCTCCTCGCTTCCCTTCACATCTCAGTTTATCAAGCACATGGCACAGAACCATTATACTGTATTACCATCTACAAGCTTTCATGTATGCAGGCCTGACCTCCCTCCACTATGGTCTCTCTACTCTTCTCTCCACTGAAACTTCTTTTACACAGTCTTCTGTGATCGCTTCTTGTGCTGTGAACATTTCCTACATCACAACATCATATTTTCCTTGGCTGCCATGGCTATATTACATTGGAAATACATATTACTTAATTTTTCAGCTTCTTAGGTTTCAGCTTTTACCTGTAGCTTCTCTTGTTGACTTTTTTTGGCAAATAATTTGTTAGCTAAAAAAAACTTGAGAACTTTCAAGAGCTTAATCACATCAATTGCTATTTTATTCTGTTTCCCTAATAATTTCAATTGTACTCCTTTTACCTGATAATATTTGCATCTTTCTTGCATTGCAAATAAACTTGATGGTCATTAAACTTTCTATTACAAGTTTAATGCAAGAAATAAAAAGGCTCACGTATAATCTAGTAGGTCAGATTTGATGATAATTTGAGCTAGTGAAGATGTCTTTGCAAGAAAGATTGGGCCCATCAGGAGCAGTGCTATATAATCATTGAGCATTGTTTCTGCATGAGTGTTTTTGGATGACAGCAAAATGGGCTATCTCTGTGTTCAGGTTCATAAAGATGCCCTTCTCCTCTTCCTATTTCTGGACATAATTGCAACTAGGTGCATCCACAATTAACAGTCTTAACCAGATGTTCCTACTAAAGATCATCAGCAAGTTGTTATTCTTCATGGCTTTAGCATGTACCTGGACTTGAGCGCAAACAGGTTACCATTGCTATTTCTGAGACTCCCTGAATTTATATTCGGTTCCTTGTATTTTATATCCATCCATTGGCTTTTTCCAGTTCTCTGATTTCAGGAAGGTTTCTGTCTCTGAGAAAACTCTATTCACCATTTGAACCACAAACCAGGTACAGACAGTCCCTGCTATGGCAGGTTAAAGATAACCCACCGGCAAGTGAAGAATTTATCTGGGAAAATACACAAGAATTAGAGTTCAGCACTGTGCATAGATCAAGCATGTGGAATATAAATACCTCATCATAAGTTTACAGTGATTCCCAGTTTGTGTTTTTACAACAGGGAGTACAAACACGCCCTATGCAGCACCCACAGCACACAGCCTTTTTCTCCTGCTACTCCACTTTTCAACGGGGTAGTTTAATATAGACAAGAAGATGATTTCAGGGAGGAATCCCAGGTTCTGAGTAGAACTAACACGGATCAACTGCAACCAATGAGACTCAGACAACTAACTGGGAAAGCTAATCTAGTAGATGATTTTTTAAAAATAGAAGACTTATGTAGGGACAGACCTGGGAATGACACTAGGACCCAGGCAGGGGAATGCATGGGCTTGAAACACATCCACAGTCCATTAAGGCCATCTCTCCTATTTTTTACTACTTGTACGTACATACATTATAAGTATAAGTATAAGTATAAGTATAAGTATAAGTATAAGTATAAGTATAAGTATAAATAATATAATTTCCTGGGTTTTGGCCAATACAGTGACTGCTACAGGGAACAGTTTACTTCTGGCGTGTGTTCAGTTTCAGCTAAGAGCAGAAAATATAAAGGGAATTTTCATAATTAATTTTCTGCCTCCTACTTCCAGCTACATCCCTTCTGATCTCATGTGTTCAAAATGGTAGTCAGAGGGAGGAAAAACAACTTTCAGAAGAAGGCTTTTGCAATTTTTACCATGATTATAGAGTTATTTTCATAGCCTGAGTAGGGTTTTTATGTAATTGATTTCAGTGAATGGTTACATCATTCATTGCTAGGTTTTATGCCTTTGCTATGAAAGCACTGACCAGGTTTTAAGTGTGTATTGCCAGTATAATGTGCAATGGTAATAAGTGCCAGCAGCTCTAACCTGTCCACCTCATTTTGACTGCTCCCTGGGAGAGGTACCAGAGGGTTGGTATTCCTCACTCAGCTAATATTAGGCTTAAAATGCTCTGATTTAAATAATCTGGGAACAGTGAAGAACTGAAAGAGAAAATGAGGCATCAGGCATTTGCATGCTCTAAGGGAAACTCATGCTAGCAGAAAAGTAGGGCAGACTGGAGAAGGATGGAGTGTGGAAGGTACATTCTGCCACTATCAGTCACCCCATTATTAGTTTAGGATTAGTCTGTTTTTTTCCTAATCATGGACAGTAATTTTTGAAATATTGCCTTTATTAACAACTCTAGTCCTTCCATTGTGCTCAGAGCAAACAGATTCAACTGAATATCTTAAACCAAAAAGTTCTCTTCTTTCTCCACTATTATTTATCACAAGCAGTAACAAATAGGATAGAGACTATAATGGCCATTAGTGGCATATGGATGTATTTCAAATCCCTATATTTCCTTACTTATAAAGGCTATTCCACTATCTATTATGTGTGCCTCTTCACATAATAAGGGTTTTGAAGCTACCATTAAATCAATAAATATGATGAAATGTATAAGAATGTTTTTTACTAAGTTGCAAAATGTACAAATCATCTAGACTGCACATAGGATGCCTCATATAACTCTCAGACACAGATGTCAAATGAAATTGATTATGACAGTCCCCTCTACATCTGAAAATTGAGATAAAAGGCAGCAGACTTGGAATTCAGAAACCATACTTTAATCTTCAAATGCTAACAGCAGCCCTCCCTACTCATCCTGAGATAATAATAGCTCTTTCCTTGCGGATTCTTATCATTCAGGCAGTACAGATATCTTTACAAAATGTTTGCAAAATAACTCACCAATACAATGTTACATAACAGAACATATGGAATAACTTTTTTTTTTTTTTTTTAAATGAATGCATTAGGATTCCCATTCCATTTAATCAAGAAAGTATCCCATGCTTTTCTGAGCAGTTCTCCCCATTATCACACTGTCCAGACATTGGAGGAAAATGCGATCTCCCCTGTGCTAACTCTGTACCTGACTCAGTATTGACAGTTATAGTTTGCTCGGTATGTGGAACAGTTCAAAAACTGTGAATCTCCCTAGATTCTTTCTGTACAAAAGGGCTCACATTTACCCCTGCAGTTGTAATAGAGTGCTACAGTCTGAATGATATTTGTCACAGTGGTATCCAAATGCTCTTTTAGTTAATGTCTGCTATGTAAATGCATACTCCATTTAACCCACTAAATGTGCTCTCCACTGTATTACTGAAACTGCTTTGTATTTAACCTAATCTTCTTTTTCAAAGTCATATAAAGCCAAAGTCAGTCCTCCAGAATAATTGTTGGCACTAACACCTCATTGATAACAACAATGTTAAGAGGAAAATGGGTTCCTATTTGTCCCAGCCTACAAATGCCTGGCTTCCTCAATACTCAGCCATTACACTTCTTGCCTCTGCTTCCCACAAGTTTTAATGAACCTGCAATTAAGAGCACATATCTTGCAGAAGCAAGGCAAAGTATCTTTTGCCTCTTGACACTTTTGATTCCTCCTTCCTCAGGGCAAATCCTGGCCCTACCCATGACAATCAAAAAGCTTAATTTCACTGACTGTGAGTTACATTCCTTCTATCATCCAGCCATCCACTTGCTGTATACCATGATAAGTTCCCATTGCGAACTTTCAGCTGTCAACTGACCAGTACCAAATTGGTTATGTGCTTACCTGTGCTAGTCTGGTTTATCCACTTCCAGCAGTACACAGCCATTAACTTGTGCACCGGTGTAATCGCCTTCATTTGGAACTGGGACAATGCTACTCTACCAGTTTCAGGGAAGTCTGATCCTTCATCTGGGGTCTCTGCTTTCACTGTTGATATCCAAAATGGTATGATCCCATTCTCTAACTTTGTTCTTATGCCTGACATGTACGGCTGGATGAAATGGAATTGCACAGCTATTGCATTATTCTTGAAGCACGTTCAGTCTGCTGCGAATATGCCATACTTGTCCTCCAGGCTTAGCAAGCCCATAAGAATCTGTTTCCTACTTCATCTTGAAAACAGGACACTTCATCTAAGGTTTAGACTTCCACTTGTGGTGCAAAATAATCCCATATTCCCTCTGTGCTGGGATTGTGAAGAAAAAGTAAGGTGTCCCACAAAAACGATGTCAGTTCTTAAGAATCACACTTTCTGACAGTGGGAAACCTGCAGTATGCACCCACAAACCATAGTGCTGAGCATATATACACAGAGTAGCAGTAGGTGTTTGAGGTGCATGGTACCTACAGCAAGACACCATATACAACTGAGGACAGAGCCTGGGCTCATCTGAGCAGGATGTGAGTGGTCACAGTGTGGATGAAGCCTTTGATAAAGGCTTCTGTAAATCTCCCCCTGACTCAAGCCTGTAGAAATGGTTGGAAAAATTTTCTGATGTGTCATCTCTGTGATATATCCACACAAAATCCATGTTTATACCAGAAGTTATTTTGAGCATATTGCCATTTTCCCACTACTTGGTTAAATGAGCAAAGGATTCTCACAATACTGACAGAAAGCTGAACACATGAGAACTCAAGCTGCTAGAAGTTGATCTATTCATCAAAAATTTGCCTTCTATATGATGACTAGCAACTGTGAAATTAAAAAGCGATGACATGGCACATGCAAATCAGATCTGATCTTTAAAGTTCATAAAGCATTGTAAAAATGGTAGAGAAAAGATTTTATCAGGGAAGACTTTTGCTTAGTAGAGATTCTTCTCCTTTCCATTGTTGTTACAGCTGAGTCCTCAGACATTAAGAGGTACTCCAGTGTTATCTTACTATTTCTCCTGCTCTTTGATAAGTCACTGACTTTCAAGCAGCCACCATAAGTGCTTCAGAGGATGAGATACTTAAAGTCTTAGGCAATAAAAGAATGGTGTTTCTGAAAAATAGTGATTTTAAGTATCATAGTCTAGTATGAAAGCATGCTAACCCACTCATTGTCAACAACAGCAACAGAAAATCAAAGCTGAATTTTAAAAAATATCTCATTGTGATACCAGGCAGCATATAGGCAAATGTTTATATCTGGAACAATTCTGTGAACTGCAAAGCCATAGCCAGCCTAGCCTCTTAGGAAGTTTGCGTTCTCCTATGCCATTTGAAAGAAAGAATTTTGTTCTTAAGAACACATTCATTCATTATCTTCATTATCCTTTAGGCAGTGCTTTCTATATTGCAAAATCATTACCCCTCTGCAAACAAACAGCACAGCAATCTGATTTCAAAACATAACTTAGCTGCCAATTTTAAAGCACTCTGAGCAATAAGACAATGTGGTGTAATAACCTTTCCTGGAATTTATTTTTAAAAATGATCTTTGCTTTCCATAGTTTTCTGTCTTGGAAAAAATCCCCAAAACCACCCCCCCAACCTCCCACCAAAAACCCCCCAAACAAACAAAACTCAGAAGTAACCACAATGTCAGCGAGAGTGAAAAGCACTGATTAATTATAACTATTGTCAGGAGCAAACTGTATTGAACAACAATGACAACTGCATTTTTTAGGCATCTTGAATCATTCTTGAAATTGTATCTCAAAGGAGCATAACAGAGATCAAGTCTGACTGCAGAGTGTGTGAACTTGCAGTTGAGGGAAGAGAATTCAAAGCTCAGCAGAGCTCCTGAAATCAATGTGGTTGCACCAGACTGACTGAGAACAGAATGTACTATATGTTTCACATTGGAAGTCCTGTCATGAATCAGGCAAAGAAGAAAAATATAGCACACACAAAATGTAACACAACTAATAGCAGCTAGCCATTTTCTGAAATTAAGATCTGTAAAGAATAAAGTTTAATCTAAAAATATTGCAACTGTTGTACAAGTCATCATTGCAACTCTGTAACTTTGTTAAAAGCTATTTTTCTTTTAATTGGTTTGCTTTTATTATAGTGGGAGCTAGAGGCTGCAGCAAGGGCTGAACAAAAGTTGGAATTTCCATCCACTTTGGGAAAAGAAGTAAAAATATCAACACACGCTATGGAACAGAATGTTCTGAAAAACATGGATTTAGAAACAATTGAACATTTCATCTTTTCCCAGCTGAGCACAAAAGCTGCATATTTCTGCAGTGTTATGCTGCCTGATGGGGTTTGGAGTTTGAATTGCCTATTGTGTCATTCTGTCCTTGGTGGATGAGACTGCAGGCTCAGGCTGCGTCTCCAGCGCCGCATCGCAGCCGTAGGGATGACGGCGAGAGCAGTGAGTCTATTGTACCCGTGTAGATCGAGTCTAATCTGGGAGTGAACCACAGGAGAGAGAGAAGGCTAAAACTACAAACACCGTTACACAATACAGTGTTGTTACAGAAACCAGGTTCCTACTGAACCGAGTTAAAACAAAATATCTTGGCTGAAAGAAAAGCCACAGAGCCAATTTTTCCCATACAAAATTTGGGGGAATTTTTTTTCCCATGAGAAAATAGTTCTGACCGAAAGCAGCCAGATGGCTGTTCTACTTTTTGTCCAATGGTGCCCTGATGGTGTTGGAGGCTGTACAAACCTAACTAGACAAGACAGTGCATTTTTAGACAAATGAAGTATTCCTGTCTTCATATCATGGACCCGGCATTGATGCACCACTAGCAGATATTTTGCATCCTCTTACAGTGCTCTCCTACACTAATAAACTGAGCAGGCTCAGACTAGGCCCCCCCAGCTTGGTTTTGGCCTGCACCATCTATCATTGTGTCTAGTCATGGTTTGGAAGACTAGTCCCAGTAAGCAGTATGGATGAAATCACCCTGTTTTGGGGTCAGGCAGATCAGAACTGTTGTTGCTGGAGCCCAACTCTGCCTTCCACAATGAGAAGCAGATGTCTCACGTAAGCATGGACCACAGGGGAGTGCAGGGCTATGAAGTTCTCAATTTCAGCTTTTTGCTAAATGCCCATCATCAGGCTGGAGCAGCCATTTCATAGGTGGCTTATTCAAGAATACAGAGAAAGCCTGTGGGAGAGCAGCAAGGTGGTCCAAAATGTCTGATGTGGGCACAAATGATTTAACCATAAGAACATATTTCTCCTCTGATAGAGATTTGCCTTATTAATGAAGTCATTTCTCTGACCATTTTATAATTGAACCAGCTAACTGAAATGAATATGAAATATTGAAGTTACTGAACAGAGTGTGGATGTACTAATGAATTGAAAGGAGGAATTCTGGCTGAAAAATGTTTCATTTAACCTTAAACCTTCTTCCTTTAGTGAAAATTAAAGGGTTGTTTAGAACTGCCTGCCTTCTGCTTTTGTTATCAAAAGGTACATCAGATGTTGAAGTGCAATTAAAATCCAGTCAGACAATTTGACAACTAATAAAAATTTGCATAAATTGAGTTCATTGGAGCAATACTGATTTTCAGCACCTGAGAATATGCCCCTCAGCTTTAACTTTTTTTTTCAGTGTTCCTCTCCTATGGCAGGAGAGGAGAAGAGGCACAAAGAAGTGAAAGAGGAAAGATATAAGTCTTCAATACCTTACAAAAGCAAATCTGGCCATTGGGAAAATGGAAGCTTTGATCCAGACTGACTCAAATAGATGTAGGAATATGTGTTTTTGTTTTGCTTGTGTGTTATTTTGGTTTGTGTCTGTAGTTATGTAAAAAGGATGAAAATACCCATCAGACCTTAGTCTTGAACAGTCTGATAAACAGGCATTTTTATCTGTGTAGAAATACATGATTATGGGATAGGCCTATTGAGAAAATTACTAAAAGGTTATTTCTCACTAAATGAAAGGATGGCTTGTCCTTCAGTTATCATTATTGTAGGTTGGTGCCATCCATTCAAAAAGTAAATACAATTCTAAGTAAATTGACTTGCACTTTAACATATGGGTCCTCCTTGGGGCCAATAAACAAAGTAAACTGGATACGAGCATGTACTCGAGGGACTGGAAGAATGTATATAGTACTTATTATGTGTAGTACTTTATTTGTTCTGGTCCATTTATAATAAATATCTATAGAGAAAATGCAGCCTTAATAGCCATAGTTTGGTCATCAGGCACTTACTAAATGATGCTTTTGTGATACTTTATCAGTAGCAAAGGATAATATTTGATATTAACAAATGACAGCTGCACTTGACTGTATTTTCCATAATTTCTAAAGGATAATCATTGTGCAAAACAGCTTTGATACAGAGCACTCTGAGGAAATGTTAGTGAGGATTTGGGACAGCTTTCTCTAATTCAAAACAATGTTTTTTTAATTGTTGGCTTCATCTAAAGAGCAAAAATGTGTCCCAAGTAAAAATAGAAACAGATGAGTCTACCTCTGGAGTAATGGGAAACTTACAATACCCCACTTCTCTGCTCCTAACAATTTTTCAAGGCTGACAATGTCAGGAGATGCAGATACCCCCTTGCCCGACTGTTCCCTTGCCCTGCCTGGGTGGTGGGCATCCCTCTGCTGAGCTGCCAGGGCTGGGGATGCTTCTTCCTACCCAAAGTCAGCACGTAAGGAAAGAAAGGCACAGCAGACAGAAGCAGAGTGTGAGGCTGCCTCAGTGGTAGCAGAACTACTGCCCAGGTCTCTTAAAGAAGTAATTGCTGAAGATGTTGACTGTAATTCACAGTATGTATGAAAATCTTCAGTGGGATTTCGCGGGCAAATGAAGCTTGTTTCAGCCTGTAATGGTTGTTGTGTGTGATCTGCACCCACACTAAATTCAGCGAGGATGTGTGGGGAGAGGGGGTGTGAGGATTAGAAAAGGAAGGAAACTGTTCCCTTGCAAACAGTGAATTTTAAATCTATAATATCTGCATAATCATTTGATCATTCAGAGAAAACAATAAACCTTTTACTGGAACCAGTGTCCTAAAACTATTCACAGGCAGTAAACAAAGAAAGGGGAATGGGGCGACGTGGGGGGGTGGGTGAAGTAAGCCTTTACCTGCTACTACCATCTAGTGGTAAAAAAATAAAGGACGTGCAGCAATAGTCTGTGGGAGGGATAAGGCCGGTGAATAACATTAAGAAATCAGAGAATTGTTATCCGGCAACCACTTGCTCCCCCCAACTGCAAACACACACATTATCTGTCACTCTGCTACACCCACACCTTGCTCCTGACACGGAAAGGCAGCACAAAACCAGAGCCATGAATAGAAACGATCAGTCAGGGAAACATTCTTCTTGACCTTAGAATTCCCATCTTTGCTTGATACAAGTATATGATTTAAGATCTTCAAGCCGTGGGCATCTTTGCATTCATAAATATACAATACTTGACAAAATAAGACTCTATTCTTCTCTATTAACGGCAAAAAAAAAAATAATAAAAAAATAGTAGGTCATGTACATAACTGAGTTTTGCTCCTATCCTGAGGGTTGTACTTGGTGGTGGTAGGGAGCTGGTGTATTGGCCTCAGCCCCTGACTGTCCCCACACTCCCTGCTGCCTGCTGAGGGAAGCCCTGCCACCCTGCCCACAGGACACTCTTCCCTCCTTGCCAAATTGCCATCTGGCCTTGCCGCTCAGGGAAGCAGAGCCTCAGCACCTTGCCGAGACTCCCGGATGGAGGCTGGATGCTCCATCATGGGAGAGAACTGGGACTCCACCTGCAGCTTACCAGGTCTTTTGAAATTGCTGGTCTACTAGGCAGACTTCTACCTCCCAGGAAAACACATTTCTCCGTCTGAAATGGAAAGCTAATAAATCATTTACTATATTTAGGACAAGTACAGAGAAGGGAAATAATAGAGGACTTTACAGCTGCCTTGTACACTGTTTTGGCTGCGAGCTGTGTTCCTTCAGCTCACAGATGAGCTGCTTCTCAAGGTGATCCACAACTCTTCCCAAGGTATCCAGTTCTTCCAAGCTGCCTGTGTCTCCATTGCAGCCTGGTTTCCCTCAATCAGCAGTAACCCTAATGATTTTTAGCTGGTGAGAAACTCAAGAGAAAATTCAGTGGTAGACTTCTGTGTCTCCACATATATAATGCAAAGGAGTTCTAGGAGGACAGTATACAAAACAAGAACAGTATAGGTTATTCATTTTTAAGATAATAATTAATTGTTATACATTGGAAGACAGAAAAATATTATCCTTGTCCCCCAATGACTTGGAGAGAAGTCAGCTGCTGCTCTCACATATTGCAATAGGGTTCCTGATACATATGTATGAATCTTTGCAGCTTCCTGCAGGCTTCAGTAATTATTTCATCAAGGCATCAACTTCAGTGTCAGGTGTAATTGGAATCATGCATACCACACCTCCAGTTGCCGGTGTGTTGGATGTCCTTGGGTCGCCTCTTCCTCTTGCCTGAACCAGGATAGCTTTAACATGCAGCTGACTCCAATAAATACATCTGTAAAATGTACCTTTTCCTTCCAGACATCTCTGAGTGTAATCAAAAGTTTACCTACCCAAGTTCTGAGCATATTAGTACTGTTTGGGTAAGCTTGATTTCAACCCTTAAGTCAATGCCTAAAACAAAGCAGAGGAATAGAGTGCCAAAAATACAACCCTTACCTTCCAAGGGGAAAAAAAAAACAACCAAAAATTAACCCTGAAAGGCATGTTTTATTTTAAAGTTAACGTTTCAAACTTAAAGTTGATGCCTATAATAGGACAACCTACTACTAAAAGTACTTCCCTCAATTGACTGTAGCAGAATCTGAGAGTGACCAACTCCAGTGCAAGATGAAAGTTAAAGCAGCTGGAGCTTGGCCTTGATATTAGATGTGCAGGAGTCTTAACTTCTAATGGAACACCAAAAAACAAGAAGGAAAAAATAAATTCCCTACTGACCATTCTCAGGAAGAAAGCAGCAACTGGTCAACATCTGCTGCTAGAAGAAAAGCTTGAGGTATAAAATGCTGCCCTGAAAACAACACCATAGGCAGGTTGCATTTCTGTTTACATCCAGGAGAAGTGAGGTCACTGGAAAGCTCATCAGGGTTTTATCACCATCACCAAAATCAGTTCTGGCCCCTCTCTCAGAAACATCAGGCTCCACTAATTTAGGAGGACAGCTCTGTCCAATGTCCCAGGTGGCACTCAAACATCATTTTTTTGCAAAACGCTGTAGCAGTGACAATGTTAAATAATTCATGATCTGTCTCCTTTCTCTGTCCCCAGTTGCATTTCCTAGTCATTTATTAGAATGATGTTGTCTCACATTTCTTCAAGTATCTATTGCTGAGAGACTTGAGAAAATAGAAAAATAATTATTCTTCATCAGGATGCAGTTGCATTTATAGAAACATTTATTATATTTATAGAAGTATTCTCTGCTTAAACACTTACTCATGTAAGTTTATGTGATAAGAGATTATGTAGTATTTACAGTTAAAGGAAATAAAGAACTTTAAATAAAAGTAACATGTATATTTATTTCATAATCATTTAGTTCTTATAGAAGCTGCTTTTGCCATTGCATTTATTTAATTAATGTATTTATAGATTTATTAATTTGAAGCCTTACTTTAGATATTCTTTCACTGGCTAGATGGGTACATTTTATATCATCCTTTGTAGCAGTAATTGTGCATCTCTCTCCTCATGAAACACCTAGGAGTGTGTTCCTCCTTCACGAGAGAGCCACAAAAATCTGACCAAAATGCTTAGATTCAATTTTCCACCTCCTACATGCAATTAAAATGAAAAATAATGAAAAATATTGAGATCTCCTATTTATTCTGATTAGGCAGTTGACATCCTGATGACTCAGTTAAAAGGAGCTTTTGCATTTTTTTTGCAAAAATATTAGGCCTGCATGTCAGGATTTAGTCCTGTGAAGACGACATGTTTTTTTCTCTGTTTTCCTCCACTGAATAAATTGCACCTTTTCTTTTTTGCTTTAGTCTGGTTTCATGAGGACTAAGGATAATAAGATTGCATTCTCTTGTGCTCCTCCACTTCCTCTTCTCTTTCCTTGCCTGTTTTTAGACAAAGGCCTCAAAGATTCCTAAGTCTTATGAATTTTGTAATAATCAGGGACTGAGTAGAGGAGACTGACCTTATTAATGCTCCTTCTGAGTGAAAGGAAAGGAGGATTTGATCATGACTTATTTCTGGTTAACAGCAGTGACCCAGACAGTCAGCACGAGCGGTCAGGATGTCCATAGTCCTGTGCTCTCTTGCATGCGTTGTCTCTTGCCCAGTCAGTAAACCCCTGAGAGATGTACAGGCAGGTCGGGGTATCATGCTGTGGGCCCCTGAGAGATATAGGGGCAGAGGGGGGTATGATGGTGTGGGAGCACTGGGAACAAAGCAGGGAGCAGTATGGTGCAAAACCTATGAGACCCTGAGGAGAGCTATGGTGGGAGTGCTTGTATATGGGGAAGCTCTTTCTCTTAAGGTGAGGAGCTGTGATACGGGACATACAAGATAAGTCCATTCTACAAGATAGCTGGGGAGGGACTTTTTACAAAGGCAGTTAGTGATAGAACAAGGGGTAATGGCTTTAAACTGGAAGAGGATAGGTTTAGATTAGATATTAGGAAGAAATTCTTTACTGTGAGAGTGGTCAGACACTGGAACCTGGCACAGGTTGCCCAGAGAAGTTGTGGATGCCCCCTCCTTGGAAGAGTTTAAGGCCAGGCTGGATGAGGCTTTGAGTAACCTGGTCTAGTGGAAGGTGTCCCTGCTCATGGCAGGGGGCTTTGAACTAGATGATCTTTAAGGTCCCTTCCAACTCATACCATTCTATGATTCTGTGAGAAAACAAGATTTTCTTCAGATCCACTGCTCATATACTAACTTGCTTTCTTTTATGTGCAACTTCTGCTGTTATTTCATTCACTTTTCCTGCTCTGGTATAGGTCACAGAGCGCTACCTACCTACCCAGCCGGTAATCTTCTCTGCAAAGGACAGGTTTTTGTTGTTTTCCAGAACTGCATTCATCCTTTCAGATACTCTTCATCTGTACTAGATATTTTTTAATAATTTCTTTCTCATGATCATGATTTTATAAAGTGAAAAGCTATCGAAGGTAAATGCATACTTCAGCTTTTTTATTAGTTTCCATTTACCAAGAGCATTTTTTCTTGGGTGTAAATGCTTTATGTCACCTTTAATTTTCTTCATGTTTATTTTAACTCCCTGTTTCTTGCTTGCTGCATAAAGATAATTTATTATCCTCTTCTCTGTAGCTGCTAGATTCTCAAGAAGTGCAATGTCATGTGCAAACTGCATAGCTACTTCTCATTTATTCTCTGTAATCTTAGTGTGGTACAGATGAAAAATTCCACCAAGCATGTATATAAAAAAGGGGTGGATAGACTTGCACTAACATTTTTTTTTTTAAATTTTATTTTTTATTATTTGCTCTTAGAAAATAGTTTCCTTATGTAATATGGTAATTGTTACTATGGGGACATAAGCGCTACTTTAGCCCCAAATTATTGAGCTGCATGTGGCAATTACTTGGTAGAATTTCATGTCCTTTAGTGTGGATGTCATGTCATTTTTCTGGCATTAAAATTTATTAATCTATAATTTTTTGTTTCTCACTTGTTCTCATAATGCTTCCTAACATTTCCAATATGAGCATTCTCATCTATCAAATATCCAAAGCTGAGGTAAATTATTCTGCATGACCTTCAATACTTTTCTGTCTTTTTAGGTCCAGTCTTACAGATGTTGTGTCTCTAAAGCTCTCAGTAGGCTAGGAATTATGAGTGCCTAGGGACGCCAAGATGAACATTTGATATACTGCATTAGTGTGAAAAATCGGGTGGCTTATCCTAGGCATAGGTTGCTTGCCATGTAAAATCCTTTGTAACTAGCTAGCTTACAGGAGTAGCTATTTATAATTCACAGGGAACTTCTATATTTTTTTTTTATAGATACATTATGCTGATAGAAACAGTAGAATTATATTAATGCATTTAGGATGTAATTTATTACATTTCTTTGGAACTCCCACTCTCTGTAGCCCCTGCTGTAAGCTTTCCCCTGCCAGCTAGGGTTTCTCTGACCATGTACTTGGACCCACGACTCAGCTCCTATGTGGCACAGCTGCAAAACTTCACTCCCCCTCACATTTCTCAGAAAAAGCTGTGAGAAAGGCTGTACAGAGATAAGGAAGGTAAAATTACAGGCAGAAGTAGGATTGTTGAGATAGGATCAGAAGTCGCTGGAACATTTGTGAGGAAAAACATCAGTGTAGAAAGGTGTGAAAAAGCAAAGGAAAAACATTAGGGAGGCTGGTCAGGCTAGTCGGGGGCTTGTTGTGAAATGTCAGCTTGTCAGGTCAAATCATTTCTGCCATCAGGAGTGGGTGGACAATGATAACCCCGCGACACTGGGGACAGTGATAACCCTGTGACACTGAGGACCTGCTCCAAGGAGCCACAGAGGCCAGCCCTGCCTCTCCCTGCTTGTGCTTGCCTGGCCAGCAAAAGCTCTCAGGGTGCTTCGTTAGAGGTGGGGAGCACACCTATGCTTAGCCTTACAGCTGGCTAAATACTACCTACCTGTTTCTCTCTATTTGCCATTAAATAATTGTGATATGCTTTGAAGTTGTTTTTTATCATGGTTGTAGAATCCCTTGTACCAGGGTAAGGATGCTGGAACAAATGAACTCAGGAGAGGATCAGTAATACTTTCCTTAAATACCAAGTTCAAAACTCCCAAGTATTTTCCAAAATTTACATTTTTTAAAGTGTTAATTAGCATTTTTAAAGTCTTCATTCTAATTTTACCTATCTTAATAAATGCTCCCATCTCTGTTTTCTTCTGCTTCTGTTGTGTTTGTTGTATCACTAACTATTTTGAGACTTTCAAATTATTTTCCTTTTTCCTTTAGGAATTTCTGCAATGCTCTATAGTGAAAGCTTTACGTAAGAAGCAGATTTAACATACAGATTTGCAACATCCTGATGCAACATAAGCTGGAATCTTCACAAAAATCTTTGTGTTATCACTGGAAAAGCTTTTTGGACTACAGGACAAGATCCTGGCAGATGATAGATGTGTTTCTTACTGCTTTGAAGGCACAAGTACAACTTAAAGTTGCCCTAATCAAGCAGCTGAAGATTCCCCAGACAGGAGGAATGAAAGGATCTGCCAGTGAAAGAAAATTATCAGAAATCAGATGTGGACCCTTTCCAGCCTGCCTGACAATTGTAGATGCTCATAAAGACCCCTTTATTATAGGCTAGCACAAATTAAAGCTTCAAAATCATTAAGAAAGCCTCTGTGAGAGGGCTGAAGAAGGGGGTTTTGGGTTCCTTCTGAGTGGCACTTAGGGACAAAACACTCAGAGAGACCAACCAATGGCTGCAATTAGGTGCAACAATCACTGATCACTTGGCAGGAGAGGAACCTCTTCTCTTCAGAAGCGGTTTGTCAACACAATTTTTTTAATAAGTGATCTACACAGAAATTTTGAAGGGTGAAAACACACTGAGGAAAACAAAGAAACATAAGGGTTAGATCCTGAAATGGACCTGTAAGTCAGAAAAGACTTGAAATATTTTTCTTCCAAATTTGTTGGAGGACGAGATGGGAAAACATCTTTAGGGCATATTTAATACTTATTAGGATAAATTAGCATTGTTGATTAGTATGGTGAATGACGGCGAGAGGCTCTTGTGATCATTTATAGAGTCAGACCTTCACAATTGTCAACACAAAGACGTGGAAGGCAAAGAGAGCCAAGTGTTTTTCTCAACGTACTGGGAGGAAAATTGCATCCACAGAAATAAGATATATTTGCATGGGCACATGGGTTATTAATTTTTGATTAAATTTCGTTGTTGAATCAAAAGCTCTATTGCTTGCTAATGAAAGATCATTTTTAGTAAACATTTTTATTATTATATATTGTGTGTATTATTGCAGCATTTTTGTTGATGCCAAGCACTATGAAGTCATGAAAGGATTTAAAATCCCACTATTTTAGAACTATTTGATTCTCCGTATTTGCTTTAACATTCAAGATTTTAAAGATTTCTTCCTTTAACCCAAAGTATGAAGAACACACCTCCCTCAAACTTTTATTTACTTGCTTCAGCCAAGGAGCTTAGTAACTTTAGGAGAAACATCAAATATCAATGAGTTAAATAAAAATTGCACAGCTGACAACAGTTATAGCTCCTTAAACCATATACAATGAAAGATCTCATTGTATGTTTGAAGCGCAAAATACCCTGAAGGAGTTAGGGTTTAAATAACTGAAACAGCCAAATGGTTTAAGAAAGGAAGATATTCTCACAGTGTTTCGGCTATAGATTCCTGACAGACTCACCCGGGGAGACTTTCTAAAATAAAACACAGAAATCAGTTGTTTTCCAGTTTGGGGGGGATTTTGCAGCAGTTTTCATTTCATACAAAAACCAAATATCTCTCCCTTTGATAAACTTTGCTCTCGGGGCAAAACCAAATCCCTTTCTGAGTATGGTAACTAGGAATACATTGGCCATCAACTCCAGAGTAAGAATGATTGCAAGATTTTTAAAAAATGACTAATTTCTGTGAGTGGTCTAAATAAGATTGTATCTTCCATTAGCCACACCTTTTATCTACCTACTCATTTATTCTCCTGATATCTGAGACAAGACAACAAATCCTATGTAAGATTATAGAAGTCCAGTTCATAACCAAAAAAGAGAAAGAGGAAAAAAAAGAGATTACAAACACTAGTTACTGTCTTTCTTTTTTTAAGCAGACAAAAATAATAGAAGTTTTCCCACCTCAACAGTTAAATCTATATCCTAGCTACAACCTTGCTTCACTTGGGAAGCAAAAGGAACATGAGCAGGTTTTGAGGTTCTGAGGTGAACTAGTCAAATTAAAATACTGCCCTTTATTTGAGGCTGACATGATATTTGCCTGATGAGCTAAGGCGTTTCACTTCATTTTGTTCCTTAGGGAAATTCTGTCCCAATGGCATCCTTTTTATTTTATTTTATTTTTTTGGCTTGGTATTCTAGACTTTTGCAACTTGGCCAAATAGTACAGAGAAATCACTGTTGCTGGAAGATAAAAAGTAAAGGAAAGGTATAGATCAATAATTAGATATGAATACATATAGAAACTAATTTGCAGAAGAAATGAAACTGTTACTCTAGAATCTGATAATTTTAACACACATTTTCATATATTGTCTACTTTCTACAGAGTTACAATATATTTTGACAGCGTGATGGGTTGGCCCTGGCTGGCTGCCAGATGCCCAGCAAAGCCCACTCTATCACTCCCCCTCCTCAACTGGGCAGGGGGGGAAAAATATAAAAAAGGCTCATGGGTTGAGATAAGGACAGAGAGAGCATTCACCAATTACTGGCACGGGCAAAACAGGCTCGACTTGGGGGAAAAAACAAATTTAATTTATTGCCAACCAGATCAGAGGATAATGAGAAGTAAAACTAAATCTTAAAACACCTTCCCCACTCCTCCCTACTTCCCGGGCTTAATTTCCCCCCCAATTTCCACCTCCTCTCCCCCAGCGACACAGGGGGACAGGGAATAGGGGTTGGGGTCAGTTCATCACACGTTGTTTCTGCTGCTTCTTCATTCTCAGGGGGAGGACTCCTCACACTCTTCCCCTGCACCAGTGTGGGGTCCCTCTCACAGGAGACAGTCCTCCACTAACTCCTCTAATGTGAGTCCTTCCCATGAATGACAGTTCTTCACAAACTACTCCAGTGTGCGTCCCTTCCATAGGGTGCAGTCCTTCAGGAACAG
>NW_010329444.1:0-21578 GCF_000700745.2 Antrostomus carolinensis | reverse complement strand
AGAGCCGGGGGGGGAGGAGGTGCACTGGACCGGAGTCCTGTCTGCAGCCCATGGATATTCCCATGCTGGTGCCAGGAGCTGAGCCCGAAGAGGTCTGTGATTCCATGGGAAGCTCATATTGGAACATCTTGTTCCTGGACTTTTTTTTTGCGGCAACAGTGAGCTGACTGAACCCCCATTGCCTGTCACCTGTGCCGCTGGGGGGAAAGGTAGAGAAATTGTGAGCAAAGTGATTGGAGCCTGGGAAGAAGGGAGGGGTGGAGGGAAGTGTCTTAAAAGGTGGTTGTTATGTCTCACTGCACTACTCAGATGAACGGCAACAAATTAAATTGATTTTTCTTCCCCAAGTTGAGTCTGTTTTGCCCATGACCGTAACTGTCCTTCATCCTAATTCGTGGCTCCTTTGCTGTGATTCCCTTCCCATGTCACCAGGTGGGGTGAGTGAGTGCAGGACCACATGGTCTGCCAGTGGGTAAACCACCACACCAGTACATCACCAAAACCCCTGAACTCCCCGTACAGGGATTTTCCCACTCAAACGCAAATGAAGTTTGTTTTTACTGAAAGAGCTGTGGCTGGACTGTATGAGTGTTTGACATTCATGTTGTATGAAGCCAACTTCCATCTAGTTTGATCATTATTAAATAACACTTGAAATTGCTGCATTACACTGACTCAACAAGTAATTGCTGAGTCTCACAGTACTGAAACAATGACCTCCTAAGAGACTTCACTTCACCATGTTTAAATATCAGGCACGTCACTTTGCTATCTGCTGGGACCCAGGGGAATGCCAGCATGTGGATCACAAGATCCCATCGTTTGAGGATGCAAAATAATTGTGTAACAGATAAACTCAGAAAAGCAATTTGAACTCAAAGTTCAAAAGCTTGAAATTCCCGAGTATATCTGAGGTGCATTTACATAAATGACCAAAAAGGAGTAAATATAAAAAAAAATTTCCTTACCACGAGACTGTAGGTTAAAATACACACACATCTATACAGTGTGAATAAAATATTGGAGGATTTTTGTTGAATGTTTTGATTGCAGTGTTACATCTGAAGAACTCTGTAAAAATCAAATTTATTAAAATCCTAGTTTCTCTTTGAATTGTACTATTCAAAGAGAAATACACATTATTTTCAAATTGTACTTAGCTTTACTAAGATTTTTTGAAAGCAAGAAAAAAAAAAAAAAACATTAAAAAACCCCCACAACCCCACATTTCTGTGATAAATAAGGATATTACAGGTTAAATGACCCTGGTTTCCATTCTGCCATTCATCAAAAAGTTGTAAGTAAAAGGATGGAATTTAAGGAGGTTAAAAAAAAAAAAAGTCTTTAAACTAAACAGAACATAAACCCGGTACCCACCCATCACATGCAATCAGCTTTGTTACAAGTATTTAATACTATGAGAAGGCTTTGAAAATCATAGTTCTCCAAAATAAAACAAATCACTTATTTCTGATACAACAGACCTAAAGGAAAACCACCTGTATTTATCATGTTCAGAACCCTGTACCATAAAGGGTACAACCTCTATTCCGAGGCAGTTAACATTATGTATTCCAAAGCAGGAAAAGTATTAAAATAATCACAAATTGGAGCCTGGATCTCTTGGAATTATTCTTTTTTCCCCCCTCTAGTTTCTTGAAGTTGAAAGGGTTCTGACAACAATCAAGGTAAAATTCAGGAAAACTGTTTGCAACTGTGTTTTTTTTCCCCCACCCCCTGTATTTGTAGTATAACATTGACAGTCTTCAAACAATTAGGTTTTGCAATTTTTTTTTTTACAATAAATTATGTATTACTGGGGGGTTTTTTAACTACCTTTACTACAATTATGGTACGCTGTTTTTGCAACAAGGTGAAAGTTTATACCAGGATGCAACATATTGCTTTGAGTGTTACTCTTTTTAACTGTCAGCACCAAAGAAACTATTATTTATGAGCCAGCCAACTCAGGATGAACAGAATTTCAGCTGAAGCATTTTGCAACAAATAGATTGAAAATGTAGACTATTTCAATGACTGACATGCATTTTTGCAGGCTATTTAACAATTGACTCCTATGCATTTAATCTCATTATAGGGTTGATTTTAAAAACAAACAAACCCACACAAAAATAAAATCCCAAAATGATGAGGAGAAAACCAGGGGCTGGGAGGGGAGAAAAATCAGATATAGAAAATATTTTTCCATAGACTGGCCTAAATACCTTTACACAAATGTAAAAATATTAAGAGATGTGAATTAAGAAAAGAGGCCCATCTCACGTTATTTTCAAAGTCACATGAACCAAATCAGTTTAGATTAGCAAAACAACAGAATCGGACCCATTAAGGAATAAGCAGGCATCCTGCAGACTTGTTACTGCTGAACAAGTAGACATGCAAACATAAAAAGCCACCTGATAGTAACCCAGGCTCCCATTCATGGACAGAAAAATCAAGGTAAAAAAAAAAAAACAAACAAACAACTAAGCATTTTTTCAAATACCAGCCTTACAAAACCACTGATGTGAGCTGGTTGAACTAGAGACAAAAAAACCTTCTTTCCCAAGAACAGAGGTGGAAAGGTTCTCACAAGACACCAGGCAGTAAGTAAAGTGCTATTTCAAGAACAACAATCTCTTTTTCCTGTAGGCTAGGAAAAGTGTATTAACCCACATGTCTAAAATTTTCAAGAATTTTCCTTGTGGCACACCCACACTATCTCTTGTTTATACATGAAGAGTACCCAATAAAATTGTTGTAAGGCCAATAAAATTACCCTCTAAGTCTAGTTGTGAATAACTCTAAACATATGACAAAAGAAGAATCAGCATGTTTTGTTTTAAACACAAGCTGTCCTCACAACAGGTTGGAGTCTGGCCTTTCAAAACCCTTGCTGCTGCTTCTCAGGTCACTGGGGCTTAAACAATACTGACAAAACTCACACACACACGCACACACACAGATGCACACACATATTAAAGTAATTAGTCATTCACAAATAATACTCCCTGGCACAACATAAACAACCTGTAACTGCATCATCTGATAAGCACATGACTCAATATGTCATTTCTATTTTATTTCCATGACATTAATGTACTACAGTTCTTGGTAAGATATGGTATAATCCATACATTGTACCACTTTACATATTAGCACTGTCAAATGTATTCCATGACAGCTCCTTTCACTACATTCTTATTACTATTTTAAAATCTTTCGGTTACTTATTTCACATCAGTAATTTTTCTCCCATAATCTAATTAATGTGCCCAGTAAGACCTAGTAGTTACTGTAAAAAGTACAGCTGCATGAAGCATGAGTTCACACTGTGGACTACAGTTTTATACAGTCTTCAAAAACTGTTTGAATTATATTAGCAATAATGCTTATAAAACAGAGAACTTGCTCAGAAGTGCACAAGTTCACTAAGAAACAGGGATAACCAGCAGATCAGATGCTGCACGAATAGAAGTACACTGCAGCTGCAGTCGTGTCTCTGTGCAGAGCTACACTGGGCCACACGGAGCAAGAGGCAGAACGCACCTACCTGTACTAACATGCAAAGGTACCTACCCAGGAGAGGCAGGTTATCGAGGGTCCCTTTGTGATCAGTGGAGAAACCGAGAAGAATCATATTCTGCATGTCTCTCTCTTTGACTTCAGAGACCCTAAACATCTAACTTGAACAAGAAGCTTGAATTTGGCAGACCCACCAAAAAGATTCCCACTTCAGGAGTGTGAATAAATGAGAAAAAAGAACTAGGTAAAATCAGAAATACCGAAATAAAAGCAAATCCACTATTATGAATATTAAAATGCAATTCTAAAATACTCAAAAGCTTTTTTTTTTCCTCCTTTAAGGGACCTTTTGAATCTTTCATTCCTTTCCTAATTTGTGCAAGTTATTTCCTGCCCCTACCTCTATCCTTTTTCATGGGGGGAAAAAAGAAACAGAAATTCCTTCCCTTCTACCCTGCCTTTTTCTCCAACAGCATCTATGGCAATCCCTCTGATGCATGTTACATCATTGCTTTTTAAACAGAATTCTCAAGTTACTTCATTAGGTATATCTGTACCAAAATTTGTGGCATATTAAGACTGAAACATGTTTCAAGTCCTGCATCAGCACTGCAGAATTCTTATTCCGATACTGAATGGTGTTATGAATAACTGTGTCAAATCTGTTATCGTATTAGCATGCCTGTCAAGCTTCTTTTCTTTCAAAGTGTTTCTTTTCCTTGTTTGTTAAGACAAATTTGCTGAGATTAGACAAGCTTAAATACCCAAATTCACAAAGCAATCCCCATAAGTATCCTTAACATAATGGAGTCTCATCAGTAGATTTTTCTGGAACTACACTCACAGATTTATTAATTCCCACACACAGCTGTTGTTTAAAAGGTCTTCAAAGGGCCTGTTTACTAAAACAAGTGCCAATTGTGTTTTCAGTTGCACTCAAACTGCCTGCAATACGGGGCAACCATGCTAAAGGAGAACACCACTTCTGACAACTGAAGTTTGAAGTACTGTAAACAAATTGATAGAAAGCACCAGAAGGTTTACACCATAGTGTCAGCATTTCTTCCTCTGACTGTGCTACTCTGAATATGCAAGTAAAGCTAACAATATTTTTTAAAAAAACAACAGTATCCTACAGTAACAATATAAAAGGTTAACATACATTATAAATCTATCTTAAGAGTTTTACAACACACTTCATCACACTGGTGATGAAGCTGAGCACCTTCCTATAAATAGGTAAAACATCAACTAGTGATCTTGGACAAAGCCTGAATTTCCTCTAATACTAAATGTAACAACATTACAAAGTTTTGTCACAGACTTCTATGAGGCCAGTATTTCAACTCCTCACTTTTTTTCTCATATTAAAAGTCTACATTATAGTTGCTGTTGCAAGTGTTTCAAGAAAAAGGTTTTCAGCCCCACCTGGAATACTACATCCAGTTCTGGAGTTCCCAACACAAGAAAGACATGAACCTGTTAGAACGAGTCCAGAAGGGGCCACGAGAATGATCCGAGAGCTGGAGCACCTCTCCTATGAGGACAGGCTGAGAGATTTGGGGCTGTTCAGCCTGGAGAAGAGAAGGCTCCGGGGAGATCTTATAGCAGCCTTCCAATACCTGAAGGGGCCTACAAGAAAGCTGGGGAGGGACTTTTTACAAGAGCAGGTAGTGACAGGACGAGGGGAAATGGCTTTAAACTGGAAGAGGGTAGGTTTAGATTAGATATTAGGAAGAAATTCTTTTTTGTGAGGGTGGTCAGACACTGGAACAGGTTGCCCAAGGAAGCTGTGGATGCCCCCTCCCTGGAAGTGTACAAAGCCAGGTTGGATGAGGCTTTGAGCAACCTGGTCTAGTGGAAGGTGTCCCTGCTCATGGCAGGGGGGTTGGAACTAGATGATCTTTAAGGTCCCTTCCAACCCAGACCATTCTATGATTCTATAGTATCTTCTAAAAGGTAAAAGTACTTTTGAAATAATCTCAATTTGTGAAATAATCTCAACTTCCAACATGTTTCACACTCATGACTATTTCTGCAGAATGCTATAGGGAGAAGCAGGAAAGAATGATAAATATGAGGGTTCAAACTCAGAGGGTATAATTCATTATACTTCAGAAGGCACTATGGGAAAACAATAAAGATGAGGCACACGTAACAGTTATAAAACAGGAGTCTGCATCTGTTAACCTTCCCTCAAAATATACGAGGATCTGTATGTACGTTTTGGTGTCAAATAAACTATAGAGATAGTCAAGTATCCAAGGAGAAGAAACAGATCATGATGGCCATTACAGTACCCTCCATCTTAATGTAAAAATGCATCCAATTTCTTTTTTATATGTTCAAAAGCATCTTTCCCCATATAGTCCATACGCCCTTCCTCCCATTTTCTTCGTTCATCTTCTGGACTTGGTTCTTCTGGATGGAAATGAATAGACAGCTCTGAAACAGAACGTGAGACCTCGTTCTGTGGGAAGAAGCAGAACAGTGGGAAAACAGTAATTTGGTTGTTGTCATGTCAGTGCTGTGAAGTTAAACCCTAAATATCAAGCTTATGCTTTGTACAGTCCAAGAATAAACAATGAAACAGTATTCAAACATTCACTCTTGTTTTGATAATGTGATCTCATCTTCCCATGCTTTTACTCCTTGTCATAGCATCTCTGAACACACCAAATGTTTATTTCACTTGTCTTAACTCAAACTCTGGCATACTCAGCAACAACATAATGAGAATATTACAAATAGGGCCTGTTTAGAGCAGAATATCTCCTACAATGAAATGTAACCATGTATCTGCGCAAATTTTATCTTCAACAGGCTTTCATATGAACATAAGTTCCTAGAATTTTTTGTTATTTGTTTTATCTGATTTCCAGTGAGATCAGTATTATTTAGCAGATGTGAGACACATTACCCGTATAAATTAATTCAAAATATTGACACTACTCATTATACTGATAGCTAGCTCATTTTGAATGATGTTCCAAAATGGTGAATGCTGGTTCAAGACCAAGTTATTATAGGTGCACAAATGGAAGACTCATTATTAGTAATAATTTCAACCACAGAAAAGAAAAACTGAGTCCATGATTGAGCAATGCCAGTAAAACCAGAACATCCCAACACATATAACCAGTAATAAAGACAAAATATAACAAGGACTAATCAAAGCAGCTCCAAGGTAAACAACTCATCTTATGTTATAAACAAAACTGAAATCAAACAGAATGGCCTTCCAGCAAAGCCCTCACAAATTCAATATTAAAATGTTTTGGAATAGAACTTAATGGGCAGGAGGCAGTAGCTTGAACTGCCTCAAAGCCCTGGAATATCCATTACCTCTGTCGATTTGGGGCAGATAAGGCACAGGACTTGCACAAGACCTGCACCTGCAGACCAGGTAAGGAATTTCAAACAGCCAACATAACACTATATGCTTAGGCAACTGCATCCTTCCATAGGTACCCCCACTTGGGTCTCACTCTGTACAGGACTTTAAACATGAATAAATACTCTTCAGAGCATGCTTGCTCCCTATATATGCAAATATGCAACAATACTTGGTATTTAATTTTCAGGCTCTGTATACACGTAACTGCAGTAATACATGAAGATTCCTTCCTTTACCTTTGGCCAGCCTTAGCAACAGCTCTGGATGTCATTAACAAGAAGACAGGAATCATCATATTTATAGAAATGAAAAATTTTAGCTGGGGCCCAAACACCCCTGCCTGCACAGGAGCTACAGCTTCACCTACAGTTTTGTTTCTCAATCAAAAGTATTTCACTGTAGTGCTTCTCAATGATAAAAAAGGCCTTATTAGGAAAACAGCTGTGTTGTGTACCTTACAAGATACAACTCCTTGACACTCTGTCAGCCCCATCAGTGCCAAGTCTGGCACTTCTGTCACGGTGTCCACAGATAAATGCAGTGCAAGATCACAAAGGAAAGCCTTTTAGCTTAGGCTCCATGCCTGACTCGCTGTACTTTCACTTTCCACTTGATTGGAAACATCACTTCAGCAGGCAAAAAAAGAACAAAAGTGAACCAAAAAACCCAAGCGGCTTTGCTTGTATTAGTATTGGAGAGCTAAAATTAACACCATGCATTTATTACTTGAGGGCTAGCACAGGAAAATATCAATTTAAAAACTAGACTTTTTAAAAGAAAAGTAGAAAGGGATCATACCCCAGCACTGGAAGCATTTAAAGAATTACATAGCTAAAAGATTAAAGAATTTATTTGCACATTGCATTATAATTAGTTGAGATTTCCCAAAATGATATTGGCAGCAGGCATGCATGCAATTATCAACAGATGTGCAATGCAGGAAGCTACACATACCAGTTCTGAGGTTTCCTGAAATGTAGGTTGAAATACAAGTTGTTCTGAAGGTCTGTCAGGCTCAGAGAGATGGATGTGAGAACCACTTTGTTCAACTTCACATACAGGTTGCTAAAATACAGACACTGTGGTTTCACTAGGAGCATATTTTTTCATAGTTTCCTTATCATGAGAATTCATGCAATACAAATAGATTTCAGTCTTGGGGTAGGGGACAGCAGTGGATCGGAGGAAAAGGAACAAAACACATTATCACCAAGGACAAAATTAATCTCACCCAGCTTTAGCTATCAAAATGGCACTGAATCTAAGCTCCTACTATAATCAATCTAGGGCAGCTCATCTCATCCTAAAATAGGTTCAAGAGTGGCTGTCACTCGTTAGTAACTACAGAAATAGCCTGGAAAGCTACCTTACAGTAGATGTCTACCATTCATGAGGACAAAACTTCAACAAGAAAAATGTCACTTTAAGAAAATAGCTTGCCCTGTAATTCACAAGCTTTATATATATATATATATATGAAAAATGTCACTTTAAGAAAATAGCTTGCCCTATAATTCACAAGCTTTATATATATATATATATGTCTCAAATGAGAACAGAACTATGAATTGCAAAACAGAGGTAAAATAGATTGCCCAGAAAATACTGCCCCAAATATTTGCTTTTGCCAGATATCAAAACATAAATGAGTAAACAGATTCCATTCTGAAGTATATTCCACCAAAAACCGTAACAATCCAAGACTACTGAAGCTAAGCAACAAAGGGTGGAATTACGGTGTTCCTAAGTAAAAAGAGAACCAGATTATTAATATCTAATTAACATGATTTCTGATAAACCAATCCTAGTAATTAAAAAAATAAAATAAGATTAAATTTGAATGACACTACTTTAAGTTCACATTATGATTTTTTTTTTTTTTTTTTTACCTCAAACAAACATCTTGAAAACGTGTCCCTATTTAGTTTGAGCATTTCCAAAGGAGTCAAATGCATGAGGCACACAAGGTAACACATCCTTTGCAAACAAATTATTCTTAAGCAATTTTCCTTTAGCCCCTTTACACTCAGGGTTGGAAAGAAAGGAAGGCAGACTACAGTTTTACTTTATGGAGTAACTATAATCTAAAGGGATGAAGCACTGACTGTTATAAAGAAAACTAGTCCACAAGTCACAGCAGCAGAGGACATTAGAACATTAATTTTATTTTCTCCCAATTGTACCTTGCTGTACTTGTGTTGCCTAAATCATAAAACTTTGGGAAACAGTTTTCTGACTCAACACTTCTAGGGGAGAAAAAAAAAAAAAATCTATAAAGGAGTGCTAGAAAGGATTTTAGTTTTAAATATGTTAATTTGCAAGAGTATTATTCGAAAGATTACTTTGCTAACATCATTTTTTTTTTATATTACATTTTATTAAGTACCTAACAACTTCCAATAAGTAATCTCTGTAAAATTCAGGGCAAACTCTTCCAGCCTCCAGCCACATCATACATGCGTGACTAAGGATTAAAGAAAAAAATACTCTTTAAGACTATTTCTGATGTTAACAAGAAAATTCAATAGTTACAGCTAATTTGAAGATATAATCTACCAGACCAGAAGCATAAACTAAAAAAATCTAATTTTAGTATATCATTTTACTTTGTTACTGCACACAGTAATATACAACGTACTTACAGCTTTGAAAGCGAGTTCCTCAGGTGAACCTGCTGTGGGATGCACTTCATGTGTGTGCTCTGGAAGCACAGGCATTTGCAGCGAATTGGCCACAGGAGGACTGGCCTTTTTCAGTGTAATTTCAGCTCCATTGAAAGTGTGCTAACAAAAACAAGAACATCTCACCACTGAAATACAATTTTACAGGAAATTAATATCTCATTTACAATAGTCTCCCTTTCTTGCAGAGATTTCAGCATTAAAGGAATAAGTTGATAAATTCAAAAAGGTTTGTGGTCCCAGATTCAGAGTTATGTTGCAATTTAGATTTTTGCACTCATGAGTGTGCCAGCATCATCAAGAGGTAAATGTAACAGGTATTTCCATTTTCATGTTACTGTAGCTGAAATATTTATTTACTGCATAATTTCTTAAAAATTAAAACATGTTAAAGTATGAGATCAAAAACTACCCATTCCTTCCTCTGCTTTCCAATTTGTCATGAGGTTAACAAACTAAATTCCTCTCTGGGGCTTTGATGGTAATTATCCAACTGATCTTATGGGACTATGCAATTAGTTCAATGACGGTAATAGTCTAATATTAAAATAATTAAGAAAATATTTACATGTGCATAAAAGTGATCTAAACTGTCATGTCTGGATACAAAATTAAAAACTGTACTTCTACTCATTACTTTATGCTGCTGTCTCTGAGAAATCATCTATTTATCAAGAGATTTTTTTTATTCTATTCATGGAAACCATACATTGCTGCACTTCCTTTGAAGGGAAAAAAAAAAGGCATAAAGAGCTCAGTAAATGCTTGATGACATCCGAGTATTGTACATAACATCCTAAATGTAATTAATACTGCCTTTGCAAATCTGATTTATTTGTTATGACCCTCATAAGACAAGTTATAATGTAATTCTGAAAAGGTAAATTTTACTATAGTTCAAGGGCTAGTTTGATGGTTTAGCTTCAAAAAGTCAAAAACCTGTTTGTTTCATAGTCAGATTATCACCTTCTCTAGCTACTTTGTATCATGCTTTGTGTTTAATTTGCAGAATCTATACACATGTATTCCCGTACAAACTCTTCATCAATTAAGAAGGGGGCTGGGGGAAATCTTTGGAAAGCCAATAGTACTAAAAATCCTTCCTAAACTGCTAGTCTAGATGCTTCTAGAAGCAATCACTGTTACTACCAATCAACAGATACTATGTTTTTTCATGTAATTCCTTCCTCTAGCAAACACATAATTTTCAGAATTGTTCCCATTAACTCCTCATTATTTACCTGGCATTCCTCAGATTCTGGTTCTTGCATCTTTTTAAGTTTTTCTAACAAAGGCAATATACTGGCATTGTATATATTCCACCAGAGGGCAAGAAATGACAGATGATGAAAAGATCCAGAGGTGGTGGTACCATCCTGCATAATTCTCTTTGTTTGAAGGCTGTATTCATAGTTCCAGGGCTTCATCGCTCCCAAGAAGTGAACTACTTTGGCATCTCTACCAAAACTGTAGAGATTAAACATACAGGTCTATACATTAAATATTTTCTTTTTTAGCCTATATAAACTACTAAAGAAGCATGCTTACTCTCACTGGTGAGGTTAATTCCAACATTTGCAACAGCAACACATTCAATATGAGTATATGTATTAATATTTTTTCTATCTTATTAGTTTAAGGCATCTCATTTAGCATACAGAAAACAAAAGGCTGCATTGCCATTTCCTTCCAGCTGCTGATTCTAGCACAAAAGCTCATGAAGGAAAATGACAGGCTCATGCAGTACCATTTCCAGTCCTCCTGCATACTCTCTTCACAAACAAATAAATATGACTTCAAACACTGAATCAACAAAATTCATTATTACTGATCCCATATTAAAAATTAATAATAAATACATAATCCTAGGTTCACCTTCCCATAAGAGTGTTTTGTACAACTGGAACAGTAATTCATGACACATTAAACCCAACTTGCATTCTTCCAGAAAAGTTTCTGTAACTGCATTGTCTGACATCATATAATTACTAGCACAAATTTTGTTTCATGAAAGAACCTAATAAGTGTTGGGGTTTTTTTTAACTTCAAAAAAAAACCCAAACTCAACTGTTTCCCATAGAACTGACTGGAACAGAAGGGAAGTAAAAGTAAAGTTCAAAGTAAAGTTGTCAGAACCTAATGCTAAAGTAATCTACATCTTTTCAAACGGAAGAAAAGCTTCTCTGAAACAGCATATAAGACAATGTAGCCAACTCTGGGACTCTGTCTGTGTCCAGATGCAAGACATTCATACATTTAAGCTTCTACTGCATGATCTTTGCATAACACCATTTCTGACTGCTGTAATTTGTAATCAACAGAATATGCCATTATAATTTTCTCTTATAATAGGATGTTTGTTAAACTACAGACATTTACAGTCATTCAGAAGTGTTACTACTTACTGATTGAAAGCAGGAAC
Organism: Antrostomus carolinensis; assembly: GCF_000700745.2. Classification (NCBI taxonomy): domain Eukaryota; kingdom Metazoa; phylum Chordata; class Aves; order Caprimulgiformes; family Caprimulgidae; genus Antrostomus; species Antrostomus carolinensis. Next base: position 9,553 of record NW_010329444.1, on the reverse strand, counting down.
ATAGGTGTATACAGCACTGCTGCTTAAGTTATAGAGGAAAGGTAAGTGTTTGCCAATATCTGCTGCTGCCCAGTTGCTGAAGAAGCTATTCAACAAGCCTTGATCACCTCCTAAAGAATATATAAAACAGTATTACCATAATTACACATATACTCAAATTTATGTCAAAATTTCACATCCAAGGATGGGGGCAAGACTGGTGTGTTCATGGGACTGCAACTGGGACTTGACAATATGGCCACGTGAGCAGGTTCAAGTGAATGATACCTGATCCACTCCGGTGCAAGTTCAGTGTAAATGGAGACCTATTGTAATATATGAAGAAAGGAGTAGGAAAGGGCTTTGGTCTCCCTCAGAGCAGAAGACTGAAGATCAGCTGTATTTCCCTCTCCTAAACCAAGCAGCAAAATTGAAACTTACTGAGTTGGACGCAGACACCATGTCCCTTCATTGCCCTTTTCTGGGAAGCAATATAAGTCAATAGGTCTTAAGTACAGTGCATGAGGCAAAGGTCTGCACTTAACTTTTTGTGAGGGACCAATTACATAAAGCCCAGAGAACTCCTGCCTTCCTCTATTCTGCCTGATAGCATGGAAGCTATAGAAAAACAGCTTACTGAGAAGGAATCTAATGTCTTGCACTTCATCCCTTATGCTTTGCCCCTTACCATCAAAGCTGCCATGTTCAGCAGCAAACTGGAGTAGTAGGTTGTAAGTTTTCAAAGAAGGTCGGAACACAAATACACCACTATTAAAACAGTCAGGCCAGCCAGAATCAGGAGCTGCTGAAAACTCTTCTCGATCAAACAATTCATCGACATTGCAAAGTACCTTAGAGACAGCAGGAAAAAAGAAAAATTGTTAGAGCAAATGTTTTTCTAGAACTTGAGTAGGTAAATCAGTACCAATGGAGTAAACTGCTAGTTTGGCCAAGCACATAGCTTGCAGAGCATAAAAGCAGGGCCAATGCAAAATACACTAGGGGTGAGAACCTCTGTTTTTAATATAATAAGGTAACATTAATTGTGGTTCTACATGATTTCTCTGATAAAAGTGCAAACCCTGTGAAATGATTTCAGGAACTTTGGAGACCCTCCAGAAGGTCCCTTTAAATATTATAACATACCATGAAAACACACAACTGCCTTCTGTCTTAGCTCACCTTCCCATAGTCCATTATTCCCAGTAACTGCAACAGAGCTGAATGAACGCTGGGAATCCAAATAATTTGAGCTACCAACAGAACTGACTAAAGGGGTAGCAGAAAAACTGTCTCTTGTTACCAGTTTTCTAATGTGAGTTACACTCAGAGGTTTGCTTTGGTTTGATTTTTAAGCTTCACAAGGAAGTGGGAAACACCAATTGGGTTAAGGCCCAGATCACATTTAAAGCCGGTGGAAAGACAGTTGTGCAGGTGCTGAAAGTCCAGACCCCACCCACAAGTGAGCCACTGTGAAAAGCAGAAGAAAAAATTTTTAGGAGAAAGATTACTTCCTTGAATTTAAAACAAAACCAAATATTTGCGTTCTTCCTTTAACTTCAATGTAAAGCAGGAAATCATAAGCCTCCCCACCTCACCCCCTGAGAAGAATAACTTAATTTGGTTTCTAATTCAAATACAATTCTATTAAATTAAAATGCATCCCAGTCTTCCAAACCAAGCCATGTAAGTGCAGGGAAAGGCTGACATGGTTGTCCTTGCCAAAATTATGGTCATTTTAATCTCTATACCTCTAAACACAAAAAAAAAAAAAAAAAAAGTCATTAATGTTTCAGGGCATTTCCCCCCGCCCCCTCCATTTTAAAACTAGTCTGCCTTCCTGACCAGAATAAGTGCAAACAAAAGTATATGAGAGAGATGTATTTTAACCATCTGTTAGAAGCCCATTTGCACAGAGTGTGTTTGTGATATCTTTTGAGGACAGTCCTGGGGCTACTCTCAAAACAAGGTTTATTTCTATGCAGTCAGTAAAATTGTGAGCATTGCCAAAACACGCCAGCCAGAGCTTCTGCAACCTTGTGACCACCAGCAAATATGGTCACTTCACAGGCCAGTGGGCTGCCAGACAAGGAAGCATCCCACACTCAGAGCAGCTCTTTAAGACAGACTCAAACATTTCCATGGCTCTGCTCTACTCACTAAAGTGTCTGCATCCATGAAGACACATTTGCTATAATGAGTAAGGGTCCAACAGTGAAGCTTAGTGAAGGTTACACCCAGTTCTGGCCTCTGCATCAGAGCCAAACGGACTGAGTCAGCACTGTCAAGCGCATCCACCTCGATTACTTCGTCAAACACGCTGCGGAGGACAGACCTACCAGAGCAAGCAGTGGAGAGAAAGAAGGGAATTTAAGAGAGGTTCATCAGAGTTCACTTCTGGCATGAAAACAGTGACACACAGCACAACATTTTTTATGACTATAACAAAGGCTAGATTGATTGGTTAGTATGAGAAGTCAGAAGTCAAAACTCCTTGTAAACAGTCTGCTGAAGTGGCAGCTACCCATCAGGCCAAAAAACCATCACCTCTCCCACTACAGGGTCAGCACATCTCAAAAGCAACAGGTGCTGTACAGAGGAGAAAGCAATCCTTATTTTAGTTACTTGATCTCCTATATAAACACCAACAGACATTAAAGCAGCTTCCATCCTGCACAATTGTCTCTGAAGAAAAGCACCATACTGTGCTCCCTGCACATTGCACAGGATGTGGCATGCACTGGCAGCACAGCCATTTGCACCTGCTGTGCCCAAGTAAATGCAGCTTCAAAACTGCACCTTTGAATAGAGGCCATATATACTTGCTCACTACTACAAATTGTCTCAAATGAGACTTTTAGGATGACATCTCTTTTCTACCCATATCTTTCATGGGAATTTTATAGGCGATACCAAAGTAGGTAATTTTGCTTCAAAACACAAGAAAAGAAGTCTTTCAAACACAGCTTACTTATTAACTGCTAAATCCTGGATGTCATACAAACACAGAAAAACAAAAGCTTGTGCTCATTATCTCGATTTCAGAGCCATTAGCTTTTTCTTGACTGATCTTCAAGGGTCAGGAGTTAACTGGGAAAGAATTAAGAGTAGCTACAGATTTTTAGAAGCATAGTTCAGTGATGTACTTTTTTTAAAATGCTATCCTTGATTAAAAAATATATTATAAAGGTTTTCTCACTCCACTGCCTGTGGATGAAAAAAAATTATGGACTTAGTATCCACCCAGGTGTCAAATGAATACAGTACTGCCTCAGGAAGGTTACAGTGTTCTGACAAAATCTATACTTTAAAAAAACCTGGAAAAATAGATTTCTGTACATCTAATCACAGACAAACACACTGCAAATACTTTCACATGGCATACAGAAATCAAGAGCTTGCACATGTCCTGAGCCATCGCAGAACTAAGAGTTTAAGTAGCTACAGCATCTAATGTTCCTTTAATTAAGCAACACAGTCCTCCAAACAAGGCTCAAGTTCAACAGATCTAATGAGATTTCTGTACATGCAACTCTGTACTGCCTGTAGAATCTCAACTCAAATTGGAAAGTGATTAAAAAAAAAAGAAACAAAAATACATTGATTTCTCATCATGATAGCTGTGCACCAACACTTTAAGAAGATTAGTCACCTGAAACTGAGTCCCTAAGGTTTTTGGAGAGTGCTGATGTCCCAGGTGGTTATGTATCTTGGTCTTTCTAAAAGAGAAACACTTGGGGAAAAAAACAGTAGTGCCTTTATTTTGGCTTAAGAGCAAGACACTGAAACCTTAGTTCCCAAACTTTCAGTTTATGTTCCAAATTATGGGCTTAAGACAATTTCCAGACACAAGCTTTACTTCTGCAAGTGAATTATTTATTAGGCTTAAAATCTTATAAAGGATGTCATTTGGGACTCCTCTCAGAAATCCCTAGCCAAGGGAGAACTTCTAAACATAATGTTGTGAAATCCACAGCAAGCATAGTAAAATCTTTCATGCTGTTGTTTATTCTTCCACATTATCAACCTCCAAAAATACAAGAATCCTTACCTCATCCCGCTGGAAACCTCTGGTGTAATTAGTACTGCCAGTTTTCTAGACGTAGTATGGTTCCTCAACGACTGTCCAAGCACCAGAGCACCTTGACAGTACACATCATCAGTAGCAAGGGTCACAAAGGCTTGATCCATCACTGTGAGCAAATATTCAGAAGAGTCATTTTGCATGTTTAACATAAGCTCTTTTGGCAGGTTCCTACAACCTCCCTCCTCCAGCTAACCAACAGGCTGCAGCTTATAGCAACCTGCAGTTCTTGTGATAAGCTCTTTTATTTTCTAAACTCCCCCAGAAGACACAACTGAAAAGAAAATCCAGCTAATATGATTACAGAATGTACATTTCTGAATTTTGTTATTTTTGTTTGTCTGATCTACATAATAACAGGTATGAAGTTTTTGGACTAGCTTTAAAGAAATAATTCCCCAAGTCTTATTACCTAAACATAATGTCAATCAAAAAAGCCAATCTGTAAATATTTAGATTTTACATTTAACTAACATGTATAGTACAACCCATAAGGAAAATGTTCGTGTATATACAATGCTAAAAACTAAAGAAAAAAAACAGGATGTTAAGGACTAGCCAGAAATGTCCTTTTTTCCATGACCTCACTGAATAAACTTAACAGGCATTCTTCTTTGATCTGTCCTCTCTGTACAGGAGTAACTGGTGCTGGCTGAACAAATGCAGAGAAATAGATTGGTACACCTCCCAGAAGCTAAGGATCCCTCCCTACCTCAGGTAACTCCAAGAAAAGTCCTAATGTTTCTCATTGCCAAGAGACACGTGGGAAAAAAGTTACAATAAAAAAGCAAGCAAGCTACACTCCTGCACAATCGCAGACATAATGTGTATTGTAGAGATACCAGGCCTGTGGCAGCATCACCAGGGGCTGCTTCTTCAGCTCTGCCCTCTGACAGAACCACCATTATCAGGGTTCTCCAGGGAAGAGCCAGAACCCATGATTCAGCAAGATGAACAGCATCCTCAGAGCAGAAAGAAGACCTCAGCTTTCTAGGCTGCAAAACTAACCAGAACAAGATGAGTAGGTCACACAGATGAGGGGAATTCCACTGAGCTCTAGAGAGCCCCAATAAATTCTTATGTTGAACTACTTGTTTAAAACCACCATCATCTCAAGGGACAAGCAATTATGTGAAATAAATTAAAGCAAGCAAGCAATAACAACAACAAAAACACCCTGTCATATAGTTTCCAGGCTCTGTGAGAGACACTAGGAAAGAATCTCACAGAACTAGCTGCAGAGAACCCAACAAATGACCTCACGGCTGCCTCAGCCAGAGGCTGACAAATTGAGTGAGTTCAAACCTCTAACCTAACATCGAGGTATGCAATGAAGTACGGCTGGTGCTAGTGACAAGCTCTCAGGTACTAAGTATTTTCATTTTTCATGTCCCCCAAATCCAGAGCAAAGCACAGACCCACTGGTGTGCTGTCTTCTTCCCTCCTTTTTGCCCTACCTCCCACTCATCTCCAGCCAGACCTGAATTCAAATCAAGCACAAACACTTTATGTTTGCTGACATTGCAACAGATCCCCGCACCTCAGGAGAAACTTGGCCAAAAAACCCTGAATCATCCATCCAAACTTAAAATAGTTTGCAGATCCCTCAGCTAAGGAAATTCCAATAACATTATTAATCATAATTTTCAGAAGCAGCAAATGAGAAAAGGAGCTTTCAAAACTCCCATTATCATAACAGCTCAAGCAAGTTACGGGTGTTCCAGAAAATAGTGAATAAGGAGTTGCTTGCATGGAGCGCTTTAAAAGGACAGTTGTGCAAGTGAACTGCTCCTACTGCAATTTTCCAAAGGTTAAACAAATAAATATAAGTATACGTAAAAATAAAACAAACACTGAAGGCTACTTTAACAATTAATTATTCTCAAAAGACACAAAGAGTCAGCAAATAAAAGCACTTCTGTGTTAGGCAACAGGCAACTTCAGCCAAATAAAGGTAATAAAACAACTACTGAGTGGAACGTGGGGGGTAGGTTAATAAAAAAAGCAAACTGTGAAATGAATGGGAGTTTAAATCTTAAAATAACTGTTTTAAATAACAACCACAAAACCGAACAAACAATCTTCTTATTCCTTCTGCAATTTTTTTTTAGCTACAGGAGCTGAATCTTTACACAAGTAATACATCTAAAAATATACAAGCTACTCATCCAATAGTTCAGCAAGTCGGTATTGCAAATTACCACATCCTACGTACCCTCTCATGCCCTGTACCTCTTGGGCTAAAGCTGTGGCCAGAACCACAAGGAAGCAAACTGACAAACAAACACAGCTTCTAAGAAACCCTTGCTGATATCTCACACAGAAAATAAATCAGTTGTCTCTTCTGAGAATCAGCTGTGGGACACATACTATGGCCTTTAGAGTGAACCATTACAGAGATAATAAATAGAAAAAAAACAAACTATTGACTGAAACCATGCAACACACAAATATTTCTAGTGCAAAGAGAAAAGCACATCCTAGCTACTTTTAAATCATACAGGGCATCACTAATCCATTAATGATACGTAGGGGGTTTAAAATCAAAAGATTGTGTCATTACTTGTTCTTTCATCTAATCCCTGTTTTCAAGGAAGAATTGTTACTTGACTTGCCTCATTTAGAAAGTTCTTTGGAACTCTGTCCCTATAAGTAAATGTTTTACTTTTATAACTAAAAACTAAGGATCAGATTTTCCTATAAACTTATGAAAGTAAACCCTTTACCTGAAAATTCCCATTTAACTGAAATCAAGGACAATGCTACATTAACTGTAGTGTATACATAGGGTTCCACCGACTGACTTTAAGCTGCTAAGGAAGATTTGATCTTTTAAGTTTGAAGGCCAAGGGTATAGGTCTTTAAAATTAATTGAAATTGGATTTTCTTTCTTTTTTTTTTTTTAAGTGTCAAGTGCAGCTTTACACATAGCTTTCAATTCTTTGTGCTAAATGGCAATAGGATTTTTCATGGGAAACACCTAGTGTGAATAGTATTAAGTTTTCAAGCAAATTGTTTTCAAGCTGTGGAACCCTATGGCTGATACTATTGACTCTCAGTGAATTATGAGAAAGTAAGTGTATGATTAAAATCACATTAAACCCATGTTGTATGAGTTTATAAATCTGCTCATTTTTCTTGTCTGGATTACCACACAGCACATGAAGATGCAATTTAGAAATCGTTATCGGCAGCTGCTCAGTTTTAATACCCAAAAACAGTTTCTCAGAACAAACCAAGGATTTTCAAGCTAGTAACTTTGGTGAGTTACTTAAGAGCTCGCTCTGCAGCTACAGATAGCAACACAGAAAAGACAGCAAAAGTGATGTGAATCAATACAAGTCAGGGTGTTTTTATGTGAAACTTGATACAATATTTTAGGCAAAATTACTAACTTCTTACTCATAGCAGTAGTATCTCAGGACCTTTTTCCTGATGAGTAGTACCTCTAACAACACTGCCAGAGGCAAAATTCTTCAACAGGCTTGAAAACCAGTTCTAGGATATCTAAAAGCCTTACTTAGAACCCGCACCAGCTGCACCAGCAAGCAGACAGGGTGGCGTGCACTTTGATGTTCAAAGAAAAAAGAGAGAGGGAATGAACTAACACCAGGTACCCACAGAAAATCAGGAGTGGCTCGTAACAACAAGCACCTGACAGCTTCAAGCCAAGTTTAAATAGGGTGGGGTTTTTTTCCACAACCCACTAGACATAGCTTTTTAAACGTATTTCAGTCTTTCTTCTGACAGACAGAGAAAGGATAAACGTGCTCTAGCTGTGGCTCCTAGAGTAACAACTCAAATTTTCCAGGTTTGCCCACTCCAAAACTGCAATAGGAGACCAGAGACTCATGCTACAAGTTTTCAACGAGCACATTTTAAATAACACATTGTCATCTTATGCATAAATGATAAACAAATAGCTAAAAGCCTTCCACAGGCTGGTTAGGTCCCCAGTATGTACTGCCATTCATACGAACCAATGTTGTATCCCCGATTGCTTAAATTTCTCCCTGGTACCATCTTTTGTCACTTCCCCACTTCAGGACATGCAGGGTGTAGCTTGGACCTGTGCCCCCTGAGCCCCGAGCACCTTTCTGAAATGCTGAGCAACAATGACATAACAGCCCCAACTCACATCACATTTTCTAACAACAATTCTGTTACTCCCTTCCCTAGGCATCCTCCCCCAGAAGCATGCCTTGGTGAAGATGCATTAGACTGCTGCAAAGACACGGCAAGCCATAGGCCTTATCACTTCCCTGACCTAGCACAGCCCTATCAGAAGCACCTGGAACAGAAAGCTCTGTTCCAGTGGACACCCACAAACTGAAAAGCAGTCAGGAAGTATTTTGTTGTACGCGAGTAAAATGAATAACGATGTCAGACAATAACCTATGTGAGACCAGCATCAGAAATTACTATGCAAGTTTTCAGCAAAGAGGCAGTTCTTGCCCCAGTAAAAAACTGACAGCTGGCAATTTTAAACCCTGTGTTTCTTTGGTCTGGGTCCAATAGTAGAAACATTCTCATTCCTGATGTAGATAGCACAACCAACACCTCTACACAGACCTTTTTGTAACAGAATATAAATTGATATTTGATTGCATGCTATATTTCTCTTGGCCTAAGGATGTTCTGCCTGATCCAAAACCAGATTCTCTCTTACCCTTTATTAAAAGAGTACCGAATTTTAGTAGGCAGGATTACAACTGTTATATTGGAAGCTACAGAAAGAGGACTTGTTTCTCATTTTTAATAGCTTTTACTATGCATCTTTCAGTTAAAAAGTTACATTCTGCTTTAAGATCCTACAATTTTGTTATTCAACAGATAGTAAATAATCTCTATGAAAAATCAAATGCAACAATATGTCAATATGCAAATGAGCACAACACACAGCACCCAAAGCTGCTTCCAAGATAGTAATATACCAGTTTGAAAAAAATAAGTAACACTCACTTAAGTAATCTAAAGACAGCACAGAGAACTTTATATATAAAGGTTGATGTTTCCAGCCTTTCCATCCTCCTTCCAAAAAAACACCGTCCCCCAAAAAAACCCCAAAACAAAACCAACCAAACAAAAAAAAAAAACCAAACAACCTCCCCACGATCCCCTAATTTGCAGGCTTCCTTTCTGCATCTTCCCCAGCATTGAGGTACCACATATAGGAATTCAAACTTGGGATCCCTGAGGCTGAACACTCCAGGAAGGCACGTCTGTGAGATCCTTCAAATGGTTCAACAACCCCAACTTCGGGGCCCTGCCACACAACTTTTTCCTCCGTTTTAAGAGCATATTCAATAAGTGAAACAGCAGCTGTGCCCACCCTGTATGGTCAGCGCTAAACTGGTCCCTCACGGGTTTGAGGATACTGGGGACGGAGCACCACTGCTCTATGTACGGAGGGACACCGGAGAGGCTTCTCCGACCCCGCTCAGGCCGGGGAGCCCAGCCCAGCCTGTCACCTAAAGACCCGCAGGGACG
>NW_010329443.1:0-1460 GCF_000700745.2 Antrostomus carolinensis | reverse complement strand
CGCCGCGCTGCCACCCCAAAATCACACCGGCCCCCCCCCCAAAATGCCTCTTCTCACCCCAAAATGCCTCTTCTCACCCCAAAATTCCATTTTTTCAGCACAAATTCCCACTTTCTACCCCAAAATTCCATTTTTTCACACCAAAATTGCATTTTTTCACCCCAAAATTCCATTTTTTCACCCCAAAATTGCATTTTTTCAGCACAAATTCCCACTTTTTATCCCAAAATTCCACTTTTTACCACAAAATTCCACTTTTTCACCCCTAAATCCCACTTTTCACCCCAAAATTCCACTTCTTCACCACAAAATTGCCTTTTTTCACCCCAAAATCCCACTTTTTCACCACAAATTCCCACTTTTTCACCCCAAAATTCCACTTTTTCACCCCAATATTCCAATTTTTACCCCCAAATTCCAATTTTTCACCCCCAAAATTGCATTTTTTAAGTACAGATTCCCACTTCTCACCCCAAAATTCCACTTTTTCCCCCAAAATTCCACTTTTTCTCCACAAAATTCTCATTTTCAACTCAAAATTCTACTTCTTCACCCCAAAATCCCACTTCTTCACCCCAAAATGCCTCTTTTCACCCCAAAACGCTGCACTTGCACCCCAAAGTTCCACTTTCACCCCAATATTCCACTTTTTCACCACAAAATTGCAGTTTTTCACCCCAAAATTCCACTTTTTACCCCAAAATTCCACTTCTTCACCCCAATATTCCACTTCTTCACCCCAAAATGCCATTTTTTCACCCCAAAATTGCATTTTTTCAGCACAAATTCCCACTTTTTACCCCAAAATTCTACTTTTTCACCACAAAATTCCACTTTCTACCCCAAAATTCCACTTTTTCACCCCAAAATTCCACTTTTTACCCCAAAATTGCAGTTTTTCACCCCAAAACTCTGATTTTTAACCCAAAATTCCACTTTTTCACCCCAACATTGCATTTTTTAAGCTCAAATTCCCATTTTTTGCCCCAAATTTGCACTTTTTTGCTCCAAAATTTCCTATTTTCAACCAAAAATTCCCTTTTTTCACTTCAAAATTTTCATTTTTCACCCCAAATTCTGCTATTTCACCCCAAAATTTTATTTTTAAGCACAAATTCCCACTTTTTCACCCCAAAATTCTCCTTTTTCACCCCAAAGCTACATTTTTTAAGTTCAAATTCCCACTTTTTACCTCCAAATTCTCCTTTTTCAGCCCAAAATTGCATTTTTAAACAGAAATTCTCACTTTTTACCCAAAATTTCCCTTTTTTTGCTCCAAAATTTCCCTTTTCCCCAAAAAAATGTCCCTTTCCCCCCCCAAATCTCCCTTTTTCACCCCCAAATTTCCATTTTCTTCCACCAAACAATTCCATTTTCCCCCCAAAATTTCCCTTTTCCCTCCCAAATTCCCTTTTCCACCCCCAAAACTTCCTGTTTTGCCCCCAAATTCCCTTCCCCCC
>NW_010329442.1:5292-11806 GCF_000700745.2 Antrostomus carolinensis | reverse complement strand
TTATTATTATTATTAAGCTTTTATGTTATTCATTTTTGAATGCATGGCAAAATACAAAATCCTGGAAGTTATAGTCTCAGGATATACATTTCTGAATTTTTGTGATAAGTGAAAAATCTAATATACAAAATGAGTGCAAAGGTTTTCAAAGAATAAAATAGACAAAAATCTGACATAAAAAATCTATGTTTTGTGATATTTTGAGCTCTCACCAGTAACTTTAGCCTTGAAGAACTTAATGGAATTAAATCAAATAAGACTCTCAGAAGTTGCTCTGAAGACATACACAAATTTAGAGAGATATCAGCAACATGAAAGTGTTGGATTGCTGCTCTGTGGTTTGAAACCTTAATTACCAATACTCATTAGCAGATATACATCTGACCTATACTGATTTAAAGCAGCTAAAAATAAGTCCTAAACCCATGAAGGAAGTAGTGAGTCTTGCTCTGAAAGCAGTTTGTTGCATGCTTTTAAACCCAAAGCAGGCTATACACTGATTAATTAGGGTTTGTAGCTTTGAAATTGGGTCCTGATTTGAGCTGATGAAGTAAGTGCATATTTGGAGCAGAATTTCAGTGGAAGGTTTTGTACCAATTGTATAGACCTTGCAAGCTCAGAGAATCAACTATTGTATGTGTCTGTGCTTCCTCACTTGCTTAGTATTAATTAATTACTACTCTTAACACAGGCTATAATGTGTTAATGAAAGAAAAAGAAAGGCTAGAAATTCCTTTCCAGAGAATCCTTTGCATAATGAGGGAGGGAGGGAGGAACACAAATGTACTTGCAAGTCCAAGCAGAACTATGCTGGAGTTCATCATTCCCTTCCCTTTCCTTCGGTTTTCTGGAGAGGTACTTAATGGTGTTTGAATATGACTGTATAGTGCCATTAATGTAACAATTTTCATTCGTACAGTCCAACAGCAGAAAGATAATCTCTGTGTTAAGTACTTTCCCTTTATAATCCCTGGAGAGTCAGAACTCTAAAAGCAAATATTGTATTTACCATAGACTGTAAAAGGGAAGAAATTAGGCTAAAATGCAAAGCAGCAAAGATAAAATAGAGTTCCTTTTGGATGTCTGCAGTGGTTCTATGAATATATACATACACACTGTTATGCTTTTTATATTGTCTCTAATTTGAAATAAACAACATGATTGCAGATTAGATCAATCATAGCTTCAGTATTTTTGGCCAAAGCAAGAAAAGACTTGATGTGCTAGCTAACCACGTAATTGAAGCAGAGATTGTTTCGCTGTTGGTGATTTGTTTAAGGATTTTAATTTACAGTAATGGGTATTCTTTGCTGCATGGTAACCTGGCTCCCCATGTCTGCCTTTGGAAAACAGTCACTGCTTGTATATACCACTGGAATGATGATGTGAGGCACTAAACACCAAAATGGAGCAGTTGAATGTTGCTGCCTGACATCTCTTTTTCCAGAATAGGAGAGAGTGTGAAAATTGATGCCTAGCTGTCCTTACTTGGACTTGGACAGGAGCTCTGGTGGGAGGTCAGTCGCTGTTGGGAACTGGGGGAAATGGAAGTGGAGTCTTTCAAAATTCATCAAATGAGCAGATAACCAGTGCACCCCAGAGGACAGCTCTGCCTTGGCTGCTGGAAAGACTGAAGGATAAGGTGACTTTTTCCTGCATCTGACTTGTGTGGTTTTTGTTACAGAGTTAAGCAAAGGAGCAAAAGACAGTGGTAGCTGGAGAATATCACAGGTGCTTGAAAGCACTTTGACCAAACCAGTAAAAGGAAAAAGAGATCAACAGCGTACAACACATTTATTTTTGTGGAATAGTTGTTTAGACTGAAAGAGAGCTGTTGGGAATCCAGACAAGGTTCAAAAATGATAAAACATGATGCTAGATGCCTTGTGTTCAAATGCTTTGAAGTTGCTGTCACTTACTCTGCTTTTGGAATACTGACCAGGAATGAAGCCGTAATGAGGGCCAGCTACTATGTTTGCCATCCTTATTTTCATGTATTTGTTGTGTTTTTGTTGGAATCATGAATTTAGTGAAGAGCAAATAAACGAAATGTAAATAAAAGGGGTGTTAAGGACAACTGAAAAGAGGACTGGTAGGAAAAAAAATGAATACAAAAGGAGGTGGAGGAATAGGGGGTAGTATAAAGAAGAAAATGTCATCAAGCTTATAGGAGGTTACTTGTATGTCCAGAAAAACAGGTTTGGTTTCCTGCTTTGGATGCAAAAATGATGCCTTTTCCCTTGAGTTCCCGCTAGGGACCCCATCTGTGCTTTCGGTGCACATCTAAGGAGCTTGATGGACTCTGTCTTCAGGGTGCCTGGAAGCCTTGGCCATATGTCAAGATCCTAATTCTTGTGGGGGAAGCTCAGTCAATATTGAGAGTAAAAATCTGTTTTTCAGTGAAAGCTAATGGCATTGCTCCTTTCATCTAAAACTGGAGATTTTGTGTTTTAATTCAGGAATTCTTACAATCAACAGGATTTTATTCTTTTTTTCAGGTGGCTGTTACTTAGACCGCCACTGCTAGAAACCCATGCTTTGCTTGTTGAGAGTTCAGCATTAATTGCATTTACAGTTCACTTTGTTTGGATACTGACCACTCTAATCTTTCCATAGTGTCAGTCGTGCAATTCAGCTCTGAATTCAGGTTCACCATCCTGGTAACTGGAAAACCCCATTGCAGATATGATTTCTGTCATCTGTACAACAGTTAATACGTTGTGGATGTGCTATAGAAAAAGAGTAGGTGGTATCAGGTACAAATGCAGGTTGTGACCAAATCCTCAGTTTTACTCAATCTGTAACTGTAATTTGAATGTGAATCTATATACATGAAACACTTAATCGTATGATGAACCTCTAATCGCTAGAGGAACTGAGGCAGTGGCTATAGAAAGCAACACCAAGGAATTGCACACTATTATCAGCAATGTAATAAATGACAAGGAAAGCTGAATTGGTCAGCAAAATCCAAGTAGCTCCAGTGTTGCACAGTTACACTTAATGAGACTCTTGGAATGACATCTCAAATCCAAGTAGCTCCAGTGTTGCACAGTTACGCTTAATTTTTTAATGAGACTCTTGGAATGACATCTTTTCTTTTATGAATGCCAAGGAGAAGGATTTTCCTAGAAAGGATTGTGGAACAACGCGAGTCTTCCATTTCACAGGACTTTGTACCAAGTAGGAGTATTAGTAGGCTACTCAGAGGGAAGTAAGGCAGATGAATTAAATCTTCATTTCGTTTCTGTCGAGTTCAGCTGAACTTTAATGCTTTTTAATTACAATCCTTACCTGGCTGGTGAGAGGGGCTGTATTAAACCGCAGATACCTTAACATCTGGGGCCCATTTGTTCCAAAATGAACACCATCTCCCTTAATTCCTTATTTGTCTCTCTCTGCTCTTGCAATATTTGCCTTGTACTGATTCCTCTCGCTAATTGCAATCCATCCAGCGCGCTGTATGTAAAAAAGCCATTTTAGTTGCATGATTTAATGCTTTTAAGTCATCTTGGCTTTGCTGACTCATTGGTCAACCTTGAAAAATCGTAACAGTGCAAACGTCGCAATGCCATCGGAGCACTAGCAGGTTGCACAGGGGGACTCTGTTACTGATTAGTGTCATTTTTTTTCTGAGTTGAAAGAGCTATTGTGTTTAAGGCCATGAGATTTAGAATTAGGAGTAATTAAAAACCAAGGCTGCTGCCTTTATATTTTTTTTAAATATGAAGGGCCCCAGGAGTCTCTGTAGTCATTAGAAAATCCTATTCTCGTGCTAAGCTTGTCCTTATAAGCAGTTCTGTTGTTGGCTTTCCTGAATGTAAAGCAGGATCTTGTTCGGAGTAGATGCTGAGAGCGGGGGAAAACACTGTAAAAGCAGGGGAGAAGAAAAGTGAGGGTGTGTGTTTGGGGGGCAGATGTTTAGTGGTTGCATGGTTGCTTTGTGATGTGTCCTTAGCAACTGGCTTTCTACTCTAATGGGAAAAATAGATGGTGGGAAAGCATTCAAGGAAAGTGGGTCACGTTTGATCCATGACCTAAAAGGGAAAGTGGGGGGGAGGGAATAATCAGCTCAGATCATTAATGAGGTGAAAATTTATCCTTATAAGGCTCATTCATCACACTGGGCAAAACTGCTATTCTAGTGTCTTGGTTATGTGATAGAAAGTGCAGCTCCTGCTCTCGCAAACACTACAATTGCTCCACGGCTTTTTCTTTGAAAAAAAAAAAAAAAAGTTGTTTGTTTTAAACACTCTCAAGCAACACAATGATTAGACATGACAGTTTGGCTGTAGGGCTTTCCTTTCAGTTCAGGAAAATATAGAACATAGCTGAGCTGTCCTTTGCTGGTGAAAATGAGGTCATTTGTAAAGCTTTGTGTACGTTTCTGCAGCGCTCGTAGAACAGAGATAGTGGAACACTTCTCCTCAAGTCACAATCCTACCTCCACTGATATTCCCATTTTTAAGAAATGCAGACCCATTGACCGTGTAAGATGAGAAATCACAAGCTGTGATTTAGACTAAATGACTCCTGGAGGATGTGCAGTTTTGATTTAACTGTCAGGGGCGCGTACACTGCAGTTGTAAGTGTTCTGCCGTTGCTGCTGACTCGGAGCTTCTTACAGCTCCGTATGGCTCAGGAAAGCTTCTTGTAATCTGTTTCCTTTTCCATGTGAGCTGTGTATGTGTTCTGAAATAAGCAAAAGCACACTGTCAGGCTTGATTTTTCTCTTTGTTACATATACAAATGTATTGTATGCATTATACTTGTTAATCCCTGTTGTTCATAAAAATGCCCTAGGCAATTAGAATTTATTAAATAATAATTTATTTTATGTAAAAGCTAATACTAATTTTCATATCCCGACTATTTTTCTTACACCAATCAAATGTTATATAGCTGCTAATATTTCAAAGTAGTTTTAATTAGCATCTCAGCCTAATGCAACTCTGTCCCAGAATGCATCATCAAATTAAATAAGAAAGGATAGCAGCGGATTTACTGGATAAGTGACTGGAAAATATGGAATAATGCGAGATATGAGCTGTTACATCAGATTTGGATTCCCTTCCACCTTGAAACTTCGGGGAATATGTTCCCATACTGTCCAAGAAACTCTTCATGTTAACCCCCGGATTCTCTGACCCTTCTTAGTAAAGCATTAATTATTTCAGTTAACTGTGTTGATATTCAGTGCAATCACAGAAAGATGGAAGCATGGAGGAGTAAAGAAGCATTCAAGATTTGGGGTTCTTTGATGAAGATACTCAGTAGAAAAGAACAGATAAAAAATTCCTGACTTTGTAAGCTAAGTGAACGTAGACCTGGTGTGTCCCCTTCTCCTCTTTTTTTCTTAACCACCTATTAAAATACTCTGACAATACGTCATGTTTCCTAACATACGAAGATAGTAGGAAAACACCTGGGCTTACTCATAAAATCAGGTCTGCTACTTAAAAAGCAGCCAGCAATTGTTTGGGGCTTCAGAGGTGCTCCTGCAATGCAAATAATAATAGTGGCTTTCGAAAGTACTTTTCTTCTGTATTGCATAAATTTCAAATACTGCTTTTAAAAGAGACATTAGAATTGCACAAAGTTAAAAGAAAAAGTGTATCATGAAAGGATTTTTTTTTCTTTAATAACATAACAGTTCAACATTTATATAGTGCTTTGCTCTGAGTGTTTCAGACTACTTCATTGGAATTGGAACATAATGTACTGATTCTAAAGTGAGGGAGATAAGCACAGCAAAGGAGAGAGACATATGACAGAGTGTGGCTGAGAAATATGTTTCTTGTTGCATAGTCCTCTGCTCTTTAGCATTAGAAACACTTCCCACGTTTGTTCTTCTGTCAGATTTTGTCTCCTCTGAAGGATGCTTGTATCAAGAAAACTGGTGTGCCTTAAAATAACCTATAAGAGTGCTCCTTTTAATGAATTTGAAATTGTTCAAGTAAAGCTCCATGTTTGCTGTTCATAGCTGAGCTGCTGCCCAACTGGTCGCTGTCTATCGTGAGCGATGGTGTGGGCACAAGGTACAGATATCCTTCCCTGCGCTAAACCAAAATGAGCACAAGTCCACAGTTCTCCTGTGGCAGTCAGAAGGAAAATTCAGGCTTCATGTTTTTTCTCCATATCTCTTACTTATAGTGACAAGCCCAACAGATTCAGCCTTCAGATCATTAAAATACATGTTGATGTTATTAAAATCCCATATTTGATGCTTGAATTCCCCTCTGTTTCCTGCATCAAGCAATTGAGACCTGTGAGCTTCAAATCTATATTCTCCCATTGGCAGCATCCAGGTTTGTCCACCTGTCCTGGGGCTGGTTTCTTCCCCTTTTCCATCTGTTGAGCGAAGGTGCTGATGACTGTACATAGAGGGCTTATATGGAAAAGCAGTTGGAAGAGGGCTAGAGATCTTAGGGAACCACATGGTGTTACTAATCCTCCGGCTTTCCAAAGACTTGTCATCACAAATAAGAGTTTTCCACTTTCAGAGGGAGGAGGG
>NW_010329442.1:0-5277 GCF_000700745.2 Antrostomus carolinensis | reverse complement strand
GAAAGAGAAAAAAGAAGGAAAGAAATTAACCCTGTGGTGCGATGACAGAGATTTCTATAAATCACACGGCGTTTCACACTGCTGCTGACAGCCAGCCAAACCTGAGCTGGCTGAGTTTCTGCAGGTCGAGTACGTTACAGGCAGCTTAAAAACACATCCAGAAGTGTTTAACTACCTTTTCTGTTGCACGAGGCTATTGAGGTTAAAAGCCTTTGTACATCATGGCATGGTCAAAGGGATGTGGATGGTATTCCCATTTTTTCCCATCTCCTCCTTTCTCATTTCTGGAAAAGCGCCAGCAAGTCCCCATGACTTGGATTCATTTTTGCTTGAAATAAAACCTCCAGAGCAAATAATAGCCCACTAGAATAAGCTTTTGTCCAATGTACAGTTAAGAAGTTATCTCATGCTTTTAAATTTCTCCTGCTGCGAGTATTTACTGTGACCTTAAAAACATGGTTTTCGGCAACTTTTCAAGATGTATTTTCCTGTTGATTTGGCAAACAGGTTCCAAGTGGCGGTGCTCTGCTGTTTTCCCAAGGCTGCATTAGCGCAGAGCACCCTGGAAACTCACAACTAGAAGATGGATGTCTATCATTGAAGTCAGAAGTGTCCCCACAAATGACTGCCATACGACTTGAAAAGTGTGTGTGTGTTAGGGTGTGGTTTTCTTGGGATTTTTCATGCTATGTTTATTAGGAAAATTTAAACCAGTTTTTCTGAGGTTTTTTTTTGTTTCTTTGAATGACGCCTTTAAAGGGGGGAGTTGCTCTTTTCCTGGTTATGTGTAGTTGTTTATTTTCTTGTGAACCTTTGAAGAACAGCATAACCATCAGAGTAAAATAACTTATTTATAATAATAGGGTAAAAATAAGAAACTAAATAAAGTCTTATACTATAATGAAAGTTTACTTTAAAATCTCAGAATTGTTGTTGACTACTTGTGTGCTGGTGCTACTTAGCATTTATATAACTGCTCTCTCTTCACATGTAAAAGTATCACTGTTGGTAACCCAAAACACAAAGGAAAATCATTGCTTCTTTGAAGAGCTTAGAACACACACTGCAAGGGGATTTAGAGGTTTCAACAAGTGCGAAATGGAGACAATGTGGCCTGTTTCGCCATGTGTACAGGGCAGTGCTTTCCATCTAGCAGACGTAGTGGTTTTTTCATTAAAAATTACTTAGTACTCTGGTTTAACAGCCAGTTTCTCTTCTGTAATCTGTGTATCACAGTTACATGTTTTGATAGTGGTACATCTGGTGGGACCTGGTTCTGCCACCATTTGACACTAGTAGCAGCGTGTAAGACTTGCCCAGCTGAAGTTGAAGCCAGGCTCCAGCTTAACCTGTTATTCTGTCTGCCATGAAGCTGGTAGGAGAACTTGTGCTGTAATATAGAATCAACTACCAGCAGTATTGGGCTTTGGGGTTTTTTTTCCCCTGCCCCCAAAAGCACTAGAGTGAGTTATAAGTATATGTTGAAAGTCACTGGGGAAAATCACTTTCTAACTATTGACATTTTAGTAGCAATCTAACGAGGTATTTAGATTTTTCTAGTATATTATATTGAGGAGTATTTAGAAAAGATTCAGAAGAGGGTAACTTTGGGATTTTTTTCTTTTTTTAAGCTTCCCTGTAATACAACTTGAAAAAAATAACTTCTGTTGATTTTGTTGTTGTCCAGCAATCTGATCAGAGCTGGGGTCTGCTCTACAGAAAGACTGGGCACTTTTCCAACTCCCTTCTCTGCCCCCAAAACCTGGCTGGATGAAGGTGACTCCTCTCTGAAGAACTGGGAAGTGCTTCCCAGACAACATTCATGTTTTCCTTTACTAAACAGGCAGAATTTAGACGAGGTAGGAGGAACAGAGGTGTTCTGTGGAGAAGAGGGGAAAAAGAGCAAAAGAACCTCTGCCCTCAACCCATATCCCTGCTGTGTTTTCCATTTCAGTGGCAAAGTCAACTTGCCTCCTGCCCGGCATGCAGATGTTCAACTGAGCTACAGTTTCGTAAGATTATTCATCCCAGTAACATTTGAGAGCTGTCCCACAATTCCCAAAGTTTTGTCTGTCCGCTTACTTTACTCTTAAGCCTTGGGAGGGATGAAGATTTTTCTTCTTTGTTTGCTTGCATGTTTAAGATTTTGCCCTCCTCTGCCACTAAACCAAGCCTGATCCTGATTGCCAGTTTGATTATTTTATCTGTAGCCTCTCTAACGCTCAACTAACACTAGAACCCTGTTTTCCAAGGCACTGTACGGGAGGATTGACTCTACCTGAAAGAGTTAGAAAGGCAGGCAAGGGACTAAAATTCCCAAGGCCAAACAGTTGGGTGAGAAGAGATGGGAACAACCTCTAGCAACTCTTGATTCTCCAGCCAGAGGCAATACCACCTAGTTTATAGGCACTGAATATCTTAGCACAATTTATCCACCTGCAAAAAATGGCCTGTAGTCTTCTGGGGTGGGATTGCCCCATCCCGCCCTACTCCTTCTGGCTTCTGACAGATTGCCAAAATGAAACCTCAAGCACTGGAACTCCAAAGCCAAACTCCTTTCCCTTCCCCTGGCCACTGGTGGAAGTCCACCCTGCCTGAACAAAATGCTTGATTGATTGTAATAAAGCAAGCTGGTCTGCATTTTCCCCAAAGCTACAGAAAACACTTTGTCACCTCTTTGACCTCCTGTTCACCAAAACCTTTCCACATGTGGAAAGTAAAAACTTGGCTACAGTTCTTTACGGATGACTGGCAGCTTCTCCATGCTTTCTACATGCAGAAGCAGGTCAAGACCACACTAAGCTGTGGTCTGAAGCGCTCAAGGTTGTCACCCCAGCAGTATCAGGTTAAACCCATCATATACCAAGATGTGGTGGACGAGCCACCCTAATCTGAGCACGTACGATGCCCAAGAGCTCTTGTAGCATGTTCTGTGTTAGTCTATACGCTATTAGTGTTTCCACTGAGGTCTGCATCTTTCTAACAGCCCACTGCAGCTGTATTTGTGCATTATAAAATAGCATGCTTTAAAGTGCCTTGTGAAGCAGATCCTTCCAGCCTCGTGTTGTAAGGAAGCAAGAGTCACACTATGCAAAAGCGTGTCTGCGCGTGTCAGCAAAGTGCTTTTCCAGCATGATAGCTGAGTGCAAAAATTTCAAGAGGAATCAGGCAATTAAATTTTGAACCCACATCTCTTCTGTTTGTTTGGAACTCATCATCTCACATAGAAGCTACATTTTGTTGTACATCTTGTATCTTCTCTATACACAATTTCATTTTCATTTTTTGATATTGTCTTCCCCTGTTGTTGGGATTTTTTTCCTTTCTTTTTTCTGGACAGGTTATACATATGCTAATAGAAATATGCCTATTATTTGAAGCATAGTTCTGCTTGTCAATGAAGCTTCATTAACACCGTTATCACTGCCTGACATTTATCTTATAATTTTCCAGAGTTGACTGTTACATCTCCATGGAAACCCAAATTGCAATTGAAACAAGTGAGATAATAAAGGCATCCGTAGAGGATTGACAGTGTGCAAGCCCACAGTGTTTGCAGGCTACATTTGTTTATAGTTCTAGAGTGATTTTCTGTGCTGAAATATGAAGTTTCTTATATATTAATTTGGCACTATATAGACTGATGCATTCTGAGGTTAGTTTGGGGGTTTTTTTGAAGCAGCCAAAACTTATGATCACGGACTCTTTTGATTTGCTGACTCTTTCAGTATGCAAGAAGGATCTTATTTTTTTTCTATACCTAAGGACTTGAGCTTTCTAAGTTCGTGACTCTAAATCAATTTAGATGGTGCCTCAAAGCACAGAGTCATGAAACTGGAGTGGGTCCAGAGTGAATTAATCTGAAATTAATTTGATTTTGAAAGGCTCCATCTGGCCGTGTTTGGAAAAGGCATTTAGACAGATATATAAACAAATGATCATCTGTATTCTATATGCCAGATGTGGTGTCAAAAAAAATGAAGAAATGGTTTTTAAAAAAAAAAAGATCAGCTGAGGGGGATTTGCTATAACGACGCTCAACTTGTTAGAATTACAATTGCATCACACTTTGGACAATAATCTTTTCTTATATTCAGATTTGTAAAAGGGAAGAGCATGGGTGAGCCTGATAGGATATTTTAAGTAAGAAAATTGAATGTCGCAGCCTGCCTTAATTGTCTGTTTGAGATCACAGAATGTTAGGGATTGGAAGGGACCTCGAAAGATTATCTAGTCCAATCCCCCTGCCAGAGCAGGAACACCTAGATGAGATTACACAGGAAGATGTCCAGGAGGGTTTTGAATGTCTCCAGAGAAGAAGACTCCACTACCTAATTTATGAGATCTCACATAAACAAGCACAGCTAACAGAAATTAGCCGTGCCTTTAATATGAGCAGTGCTCTGATCTTCCATTCCCTTTTTAAGGAAGCTATTTAGGTAAAGCAGCCATGTCAGGCAACAAGTTTGCAGTCAAGGACACTCCCCTGAGGTCAGGACACTGCCTGAGGTAACTTCCCTGGGATTGAGAGTTCTCCTAGGTGAGTGATTGCACATTCCAGGTCATCATTCTAAGGGATTGTTCATGAAAACTTAAGGATTCTCACCCCACCTGTAGTACTGTGTCCAGTTCTGGGGCCCCCAAAACAAGAAGGACATGGACCTACTGGAGATTGTCCAGGGGAGGTGATGAGGGTGATCAGAGGGATTGAGCATATCTCCTATGAGGACAGGCTGAGAGAGTCGGGACTGTTCAGAAGCTCCTGAACAAATTTAACATCAAAAAGGAAGCCTACAGAGGGTGGAAGGAAGGACGGGTAACCTGGGAGGAATACAGAGAAGTTGCCCGAGTGGCCAGGGATCAGGTTAGGAAAGCCAAGGTCCTGATAGAATTAAATTTGGCCAGAGATGGCAAGGGCAACAAAAAAAGCTTCTATAGGTATGTCGGGGAGAAAAGGAAAACGAGGGAGAATGTGGGCCCTCTCCGGAAGGCGACAGGAGACCTGGTCATCTGGGACACTGAGAAGACTGAGGTGCTCAATGACTTTTTTGTCTCAGTCTTCACGGGCAAGGGCTTGTGCCACACTGCCCACGTCCTAGAAAGCAAAGGAAGGATCTGGGAGAACAAAGAACTGCCAGAAACCTGAAGGTGCCCAAGTCCATGGAACCCGATGGGATGCATCCATGGGTCCTGAGGGAACTGGCAGATGAAGTTGCAATGCCACTATCCATCATATTTGAGGAAGCTGTGGCAGTCTGGTGAAGTTCCTGCAGACTG
>NW_010329441.1:16291-17649 GCF_000700745.2 Antrostomus carolinensis | reverse complement strand
ATCCCTGGAGGGATTTAAAAACTGTGTAGATATGTTGTTTAGGGACATGAACTGTTCCTAAGTACCATTAGTGGTGGACTTGGCAGTGTTGGTTTAATGGTTGGATTTGATGATCTCAGCAGTCTTTTCCAACCACTATGATTCTATGGAAGTATCTCCCTCTCAAAATGCTTGGTGGCCCGTGAGCCCTGAGGAGGAGGGTGCACGGCTCCTGTAAGTGGTAGCACAGCCTGCCTAGTCGTGTGGTTTTACAGGTGACCTGAGGAACATTCCTAGAGCTCCCACTGGCCGAGTGCATCCCTGTACCTCACCACAGCTTGGATGTTTGCTCTCTCAGCTTCCGCAGTGTTGTCAGGGGCTTGGGCAGCCTTTGTCAGGAGGAGCCTGGGCAGCTGGTGGAGATGCCGCAGGGAAGCAGAGTGTCTCACCGCTCCGACATCGAGGCGTATACAGGCAATCTGGATTTCCTGTGGCTGGGGTCTCTGGCTCTGCTGCAGATCTGCTGTGCTGCTTCAGGCTGATCTCTTTATCCCCTGGATGTTTCTTTTCTCTCGTTTGTTCCCATCTTGCTGCTGGGAGGGGATTGAGCGTGGAGCCCTCAGTACAGCACCAGGCTGTGCTGCAGCTGGGCTCTCCTACCACATCCATCACACCCGTAATGAGAGGAAGGAGGGCACCCTCAGAAACTCCTCATTACCTTGTAGTTATTAATATGTTTTCCTTTCTCTCTTTTTCTTTTTTTTTTCTTTTTTTTTTTTTTTTTTTGCTTGAAGGGGAAAAATAAGTCAGCTATCTTTTATTCCTTCGAAAAGAAATGAGCAGTGCCAGGTCTGGAGATGTTCCCTGCGGTTAGTCGGCGCACACAGGGGCTGTGCTGGCTCATTGATACACCTGCACGCCACAGCCGCGTCCTTAGCTTGGCACACATCCCTCGTTTGCACTGACGGGCACCTCAAAGTACAACAGGAGCAGGGCTGGGGGAGAGAGGAGGGGAGGGAAGGGGAAAATGCCTGGAAAAATTAAAAAAAAAAAAAAATTTTTTTTAAAATTCCAAAATTCATTGCTGCCTGGAAATTGCTGCCTCAATGTTTTATTCCTCACATATGCAGGTCAATCTTTTTTTTATGATTCTTCTTCCAGGGAGATCTTATAGCAGCCTTCCAATACCTGAAGGGGGCCTACAAGAAAGCTGGGGAGGGACTTTTCATAAGGGCAGTTAATGACAAAACAAGGGGAAATGGGTTTAAGCTGAAAGAGGGGAGGTTTAGATGAGATATTAGGAAGAAGTTCCTCACTGTGAGGGTGGTCAGACACTGGAACAGGTTGCCAAAGGAAGCTGTGGCTGGCCCTCCCTCGGG
>NW_010329441.1:13425-16226 GCF_000700745.2 Antrostomus carolinensis | reverse complement strand
GGGTTGGAACTGGATGAGCTTTAAGGTCCCTTCCCACCCAAACCATTCTATGATTCTGTGATTCTTGTTTACTAGCGGTGTTTTCTGCGTACAGGAGCTGACATAGACTCAGATGAACGCGCTGTGGCCTGGATGGCTGCTTGTGCCACTCAGACAAGGCTGGTTTGAGATGTTGGCTGGTAGAGGAAGGCAGAAGGTCATGCAGGGGATGGTTGTGTCGACCGGGAGTGAGACTGTACCCTGGAGAAAGCAGCTTGAGGCAATTCCTTGGCAGCCCTCTCTTCTTCCCCAGCCTCCTCTGCAGTCTCTCTTCCTCTGGGCATCTCCTCTGGCAGGAGCTGGTGTGTTGGGCTCTGCCTGGGGACTGGTGGCTTCAGGGTGACAGGCAGGACAAGCAGGAGGAGAAGGTGGGGCAGTGCTGCTGTCTGATTTCTGTGCCCACAGCAGGGGTTGCCCTTGGCCAAGCACATCCAGGGTGTTTGTGTGTGAACCGGGATGCGGTCCAGGCTGGTGAGAGCAGCGTAAGGCTGATTTTAACCCCCTGACACGCTGCCAGTCTCGTGCTGCACAGCTCCAGCCCTCCTGCTCCCTTTCATCTCTCCCTTTCAGAGTTGTCCCCTATTGCTCAGTGCAATCCCTGGGTGACTGGTTCTTGTCCCTAAGCCCATTTGTGTGCTGCAGCTATTGTCCTGGAAATGTTTGCCCTTGTCAGATCCATCCCCCACATTCAGCCAGCTCTGGAGCCTGGCAGATCTAGGCCTCCTGCCAACGCTTTTGCAGTGCTGTGGTCTCTCAAGCAAAAAGCCACTCTTCTGTAGGTAGCAGAGCCTGACAGATGTGTTGGTTTCCGCTTTTTGTCCCTGCCTGGCTGTCTTTGAGACAGAAAAGGCACATTGAATCCAGCGCAGATGGGAGAGATGTCTACTGGGATCTACCAAAGGTCAAACGAAAACTGTGATAAGAAGATATTAATGCCATCTTTATTCCATCCCTACCTCCATCCCCAGCTTGAGATGCTCCAGGGAAGAGCCACTCTTGCTATGTCAGATCTCCATAATATAATCTAGTTCTGTTCTGTCCTGAGAAAGTTGTTCTTTCTCTTGAAGGCTGTCAGCAGTCATCTTCTCCGTGTCTCCATTTAAACAGAAATGTTTGGGTTTCAGGGTTAGCAAGCTGCTCTGAGGAGCTGCAGCTGTTCATGCTTCTCATTGCTTGGGGAGTGACTGTCCACTTGGCTGACACCAGCACTTGAACTTCAGGGTTTAGTGAGGGCTTCTGGTTTGGGCTAAAAAGATGGAGTTTTGCAGATTGTTTTTGCTGGAGGAAAAAAAAAAGCAAACCCCAAAGATCCACAAACTAAAAGAGCTGTAATGACCTGGTGTCTCCTGTGAGTATGACGGGACCCAGAACAAACTGAAGAGCAGGGATGATTTGGTGTTACTCGAGAATTATTGCCCTAGCTCATACTGGTTAAACAATTCAAAGGCAGTTTGTAACCCAGTCCCTTTGATTTGCTGAATACAGGTGAGATGTTTGGATCCTTCTCCTGGTGGCATGGATGGGATCTGCTGTGGAGAGCCACTTCCATACTGTTGTCTTTGACCAAGAAATTACTGACCATAAAATCAGCCTGATGGTCTTTTATGGTTGTGTTTTTTTGTTGTTGGGTTTTTTTTTCTTGGTTGTTTTTTTCTTTTTCTTTTGGAAGCTTGCACCATAGTAAAATTAATAGTGGTGTTCTGAGTGCAGCGCCCAGGATTATTTAAGGTGCTGATGGATATTCAAAGCTGTTGGTTAATTGAACATCGCAGAATTACAGATCTGCTCTGCCAAATGCAAACAGGGTCATGGTTTTTATTTATTTCCCAGGATTAAATTCCGATCTTGGGTCATGTTTATTGACTGAGTATCTCAGGGCTCAGGTTTTGGAATGTTTGACAGTAAATTCTTAGCATTATGCTGAGAAAAGGATGGATGGGTAAAATTCTTAAAATACCTCTCGCTTGTATCCTCATCATCCTTCTGCTCTGACAGCATTGGTTTGTTCACCAAATTGTTGTCATCCTTGCTCCCAAAGTATGTTTTCAGCAGATGTCTAGGCAGTGAGAAATTGTAGCAGGTCCATTGCTCTCTGGTACTCTTTCTTCTTTAAAGCTCTAGACAAACGGTGCTTAAGCCTTTGAATCACGGCATGGTTTTCAGGAGTGCTGAAATGATTTAAGAGTGTGGTTCCCGTTGGCTTCTAGTTGGACTATGTGCTCTTTAATCTTTTTAGGTGCTGAAAAGACATGCTTCCTTTCCTTCCCCCAAGGGTTTGCTGAATCCATCTCTCTTAAGTGCTACCTCGGCCCCTTTAACTCTGGAGTTTTCTGGCTGAGCAGAGAGCTTTGGCTGGAACTCGGGAACAAAAGGAGATGTTATGGCCTTTGGAAGAAGGGGCAGGCAACTCAAGAGGACCACAAGGATGTTCTGAGGGTATGCAGGGAGAACATTAGATGGGCCAAAGCCCAACTAGAACTTAATGTGGCTGCTGCAGCAAAAGACAATAAAAAATGTTTCTATAATTACATGAGCAGCAAATGGAGGGCTAAGGAGAATCTCCATCCTTTGTTGGATGTGGGGGAAACAGTGACAAAGGCTGAGGAGAAGGCTGAGGTCCTTAATGACTTCTTTGTGTCAGTAGTAAGACCAGTTGTTCTCGGGGTACCCAGCCCCCTGACTTGGAAAACAGGGACAGGGAGCGCAGCTAGAACAAGTCCAGAGGAGGCCACCAGGATGATCCAAGGGCTGGAGCAGCTCTG